>NW_028274968.1:0-292894 GCF_037043125.1 Eumetopias jubatus
AAATCTCCCTTAAAGAGATTGAGAGTTTGGGTGCTATTGAATTTTTCAACTGTCCCATTGGTGTCTAGAAAACAGAGGAGGAAGTCCTCAAAATTCTGAGAGAAGATGATTTCCATTCTAGAATCCTATGTACAGTCCACTGGGTATAGTCAGACAGGCAAGCTCTCAAAAATCTATATTTTCCGGGGCACCTGGGTGGCTCCCTCGATTAGGAGTCTGCCTTCGGCTCAGGTCATGATCACAGGGTCCTGGAGTTGAGCCCTGCATCGGGCTTCCTGCTCGGGAGGGAGTCTGCTTCTCTTATTCTCTCCCTCTGCCCCTCCCCACTGCTCATTCTCTCTCTCTCTGTCTCTCGAATAAAATCCTTAAAAAAGAAAAAAATATATATATTTCCCTTGTACCTTTTCTTAAGTCCTTAACCAAAAGAAAAAGTAAACCAAGAAAAAAATGATTTGGAAGTCAAGAAACAGGGGTTCCCCCACAAGAGCATCACGGGGGAATCCCCAGCATGTGGTAGAAGGAGCCCAGGTGTGTGGAGCAAGGCCTGGAGAATAGCCCGTCCAGGTTGGCTATGGGGCGGCTCCATGTTGCCCTTCTGGAGGGATATTGCCAAGAAAAACAAAAAGCAAAAAACGGATACATTACCTGATGTCTTTGTCTATACTGGTGGAATTTTGTAGCTTTGCTCAGAGAATTTAAGAATCAGTGAGGGAGTTGGACAACGATGTAAATACTATCTAGTATACTTGCTACCTCCAGAGAAACAATACATTGCACTACAAATATAATTATAGTACATTATACAGTTCAGTATTGAGCCATATTTACATGGTTGTTCATAGTGGGACCATTAACTATTCATTGGGCCCCAAACTGTGAATATAAGTCCATCAAGAGGATGGAGGTGAGGGAGTGGAAGTGAAAGGGGGAGATATTGAGAGAAGGGAGCTAGATTCCAATCCCATGAAATAAAAAGTCAGTAGATGATGTTTAAAACTGCCACATTTTAAAGGAGCCTGGTAAGTAGCATTTAAAAATATAGAGGCAAATTTCAGGAAAAAAAAAAAAAGCTGAAAGGGCTGCCTCTGATTGAGGGGCTCAGCTGTTGAGGAAAATGTGTCAGGAGATCCTTCTTTTCCATTGTAGGACTTGTGGTACCATTTTAAACTAAAAATGGCGTGCATCTCTTGCTGTGATAAAAATACAAATTAAAAAATGTAACTAACATTAGATTTCTCTGCAGCCATGGGCTCCAGCGCCACTCACAGGTGAATCTTGTGCGCGGTGGGACTGCTGACCACATCACAAGGCAGAGACACCAATGTCCCGTCAGGCCACCCGAGAAGCTGGCCCACGCCGGTCTTGGCAGGCTCCGCACAGACTTCCCGGAGGCCACTTCTTTCTTCCCCATAATCAGTGCATTCCTGGGAAAGAGTTGCTTAGATGTACTGAGAGCTGAAAGTGCCATATACTGAGGTCAGGAAATAAGAATGTAGATTGTCTGGATAATTGTGAATAATTCAGGTAAAAAACATGCCATCATTTAATGGGGAGCATATTTTGTGAATTTCCTGATTTGGGTGTTTATCCTGATCGAACTCGCTAGACTTCTGCTGGATAGATGCTTCTCCTTTGCCTGCTTGGTAGCCCAGTTTAAGAGCCTCCTGATGGAGTTCTTGCCTAGCCCCAGCCCGAATCTAGCCCCCATGTAGATGAACCCGAGTCCCTTTTGTTGATCTTAGAACTCATACTACCCTTGCTCAGTGGCTTTGAGTCCAAATAAGGGTCTTTTTCAGGCCATCCTTCATTTCTCTGCAGCTCCTTTGCTTTGAGATCTGTGCTAAGAGCTGTCTGTGTCGGGTCAGCAATCAGAATTCTGTGGGTTTAGATAGCAGAGGCTGGTCCAGCTAGGCTCCTCCTCCTGGCCCCCCACCCATCTGGCTTTCCTGTGTTTGTGTGGGGGCTGGGCAGCAGCTGCCAGACGCAGAGCCTTCTGGGCTGCACAACTGACCCCCATCCCCGAGGGTCCTTGCCCTTCAGAGCCCGCTTGGGCCATCCTGTCTCTGAGACAGCTGGGCTTGGGTGCACTGGGGTGATGCAGTGGTCTTGTGTGTCACCGCCTTTTGCATAATGCAGGCCTGGCACTGATGGGGCTAGAACTGGACTTGGAAATTCAGCTGTGGGTCTGTGAGCTCCCAGGGAAAGCCTTCCTGTTTTTTGTTTGTTTTTACAAATGTCAAATAAAATGAAAGAATGGACTGAGGATTTGTCCAGAATCAGTTCAAAGGATTGCTCTTCGTTTGGAACGTCTAGAACAATGAGAGAAGAGAATGCAATGTTCACGACATGAATTAGTCCCTTGATTCTTGGCATTATTTTGATGTGTATGCAGAGCTGGGCTGTTGGGCTGGGTCTGCTCTAAATGCTTGGCCTGTCTTGGAAAACTTCATGGTGACCTTGACAATCTGGATTTGGCCTGGATTTGGCTTTGCACTAGACAGAGGCATGAATTATAATCAGTCCAGGAGCACACGCAGCCATAAGTAGGCACAACCAGAAGCGGGCACAGGTAGAGAGCTGTTCCTAGCCCTGAGGGCAAAGTGCTCTTGGGGGCAATGAGCTGATCTGAATGACACTGATCAAGGCTTCCCATAGCCTGGCCCTGGGATATGCTCTCGTAAGTATTCACTTGTCACGGGTACTATCCCTGTTCACTATGAAGAACCTGAGCTAATGAAGGTTTACGTGACTCACCAGAGCTCATAACTGGCAAAGCCTGGATTCGAACCCTGGTTTCCCAGTCACAAACCCAAACTCTTAACCACCCTACCTCCCTCTCCTAGAAGCTAGTTATGTGATTGGGGGCAAGTCATTTCCTTCTCTGAACTTCTGGGGCTTTTTCTGTCTACAGTGAGAAGTTTTGACAAGAGAAACTCTGAGCCTTTGTGTGCTCTAGAAGGCACGCCCTGCGTGTGGCAGGGGCTTACACACAGTAGGCACTTGATATGTGTTGGGCTGAATGAGTGAATGATATATGAGGAAATGATTCTTTCTCAGTAGCAGAAAATCACTTACCTATGCAGGCAACGAGCTCCCATTTGGCAGCCAGAAACTGTGGAGATGGGAGTCCTAGGGCACAAAAGGCCCCAGAGTTTCTCTTGTCAGAACCGCTGTGGAAATATCAGGAATGACTTTGTATTGCAGTTATGTCTACTTTTCACGTCCGTAAGATTGCCAGCTTCCTGAGACCCGGCCCTCACCGTATGTTTTGCCCTGCATGTTCTCAAACTTCAGTAGGTAGAAGACATACCTAGAGAGGTTGTAAAAATGCAGATTCCTTGGCTTCACCCCCTAAGGGGTCCTGACTCAGGAAGTCTGGGATGTAGCCTAGGAATCTGAATTTTCACACTCAAGAAAACTTGGTGCTTTGTTCTATGGTTCTCATTGTGGAACATTCTATGCTGGATAAGCTCTAGAAAATCGGTTACGCAATTAAATCATGTGTTTCAAAAGACCCGTCTTACCCCACATCTGTGAGTGGAGGGTCAGGGTAGGTCCAGTTCAGAAATGGCCGGTGTGCAAGGGAGTGCTGAGTCCCCAGGGGCTCAGGTCCAAGTTGGGTGGCCCACGTTAAGTAGTAAGACAAAAATTAGGAACCCAAATGATGCAGAACTAGGCATATTGAATGGTGAAGAGAAAATGACCAGAAAGGGAGCCAGTCTGTTTCTACAGCTGCATGGGCATGTCAAGGACATGGGCAGAGCAGATCCTGAAAAAGTGACCCAGGCAACCCCCTGTGAATATCTGATGTCCACAGCTCAGGGTGTCTTGGGAATAGGGGCCATGGTGGAGAAAGGGTCTGCTGGATGCCAGCAGGGCCTGTGCCTGGGTGGTGCTGGGCCCTGATGCTATGCCCCATGTCCCCATTGTGAGGCCCAGGGCCCTGCTCTTCACGGGTGGTGCTCATGGCAGGTGTCTCCTTAGTTGGGAAAGGTCATAGGCAACAGCCATGACTCTGATGCTATATTTCAAAAATGGGGAGGGATTCTCCAGAGCAAATAGGGCAGTTGTTAACATTGACAAGATGGTCCTGGGCCAAAGTCAGCTCCTCTGAAAGGCCAGGTGTAGAATTAAGCAAAAATAGTAACCACATTAGAGTCAAATCATAAGGACAAAAAGGCCTTTTATCTCAATATAAATCCTACTATTTGACTCAGAGTCTCCTTTTTCTTCTGTGTAAAATAACCAGATCAGATAGATGAGCTGCTTTCCTCTTGGAGAATGGCAGCACACCAGGGAGGCAACCTGCCAGTGCCAGCTTGGGCAGGACATGAGCTGCCCCCCATCTCTGCAGCGTGCAATAAGAAAATGCTTAAGTTGGGGCGCCTGGGTGGCTGAGTCAGTTAAGCGTCCAGCTCTTGATTTCAGCTCAGGTTGTGATCTCAGGGTCATGAGATGGAGCCCCAGGCTGGGCTCTATGCTGCTGAACGTGGAGCCTGCTTGGAATTCTTTCTCCCTCTCCTTCTGCCCCCCACTGGCTCTCTCTCTCTAAATAAAAAAAAAAGGAAAAAACAAAATGCTTAAGTAGATGAGAGAAACAGAGGGAGAACCCTCGTGAGAACCACTGTCTAATTCTAAGTGTGCGTCTGTGTTGTGATTTGAGCAGCAGAGACAGAAAGGAAGGGGGGTTTAGTTATGTTTTATTGTTTCATCATCATCTTTTGTTCTGATAAGATTTGCCACACTAGGCCCCCAAGGCTGCTTATTCCCTGTACTTTTGGGGAATTTAACTACATCTAAATTACAAATGATGGCAGGAGACACTTATTTTAGGGGAAGATACTGCTCATCCCACAATCACCTAAACACTCAATGTCTCTGGGAATTCGGGGTATTTTACTCCAAGTCTCGTGAGATCTCATCCAGACCTTGGAGACTTAGGTCCAAATCTCGTGAGATCTCATGGATATTGAGCGAGATTTCAATCTATATCTCGTGAGACCTCATGGACATCAGGCGAGAATTTACGCCCAAATTTCGTGAAATCTCATGGACATTGGCTGATATTTCACTCCAAATATCTTGGGATCTCATGGACATTGGGCGAGATTTCACTCCAATTCTCCTTGAGGTCACAGGGACATCGGGCGAGATTTCCCTACAAATCTCGTGAGATATCATGGACTTTGGGTGAGATTTCTCTCCAAATGTCGTGAGATCTCTTGGACTTTGGGTGAGATTTTACTCCAGGTCTTGTGAGATCTCATCCAAAACATGGAGGCGTCAGGGCCAATCTAACGAGATCTCATGGATATGGAGTGAGTATTCCATTTAAATCTCGTGAGATCTCATGGATATCGGGCGAGTTTTGACACCAAACCTGTGAGATCTCATGGACATCGGGTGAGATTTCAGTCCAAATCTCATGAGATCTCATGGATATTGGGCGAGATTTCACTCCAAATCTCCTGTGGTACTAATGACATCAGGCGAGATTTCAAGAAATCTCGTGAGATATCAGGGCCCTGGGTCAGGATTTCAGTCCAAATCTCGTGAGGTCTCAATGACATTGAGCGAGATTTCATTACAATTCTCGTGAGATATCAGGGACCATGGGCGAGATTTCACTCAAAGTCTCCTGAGGTCTCTTGGTCTTTGGGCGAGATTTTACTCCAAGGCTTGGGAGATCTCATTCAAACCTTGGAGACACAAGTGCCAATCTCGAGAGATCTCATGGCTATTGATGGAGATTTAATCTAAATCTCTTGAGATCTCAAGGACATCAGGCGAGATTTTACTCCAAATCTTGGGAGATATCATGGACATTGGGTAAGATATCTCCCCAAAACTCGTGAGATAATGGACCTTGGGCGAGATTGCACTCCAAATCTCCTGAGGATACAGTGACATCGGGTGAGATTTAACTACAAATCTCGAGAGAAATCAGGGACCTTGGGCAAGATTTCACTCCCCATCTCGTGAGATAACAGGGACCTTGGGCGAGATTTCACTCCAAATGTCGTGAGATCCCTTGGGATTCAGCTGAGACTTTACCCCAACTCTCGTGTGCTCTCTTCCAAATTTGGAGACCTCAGTCCAAATCTCTTGAGATCTCATGGAAAATAGGTGAGATTTCGCTCTAAATTTTGTGATATCTCATGGTAATTGGGTGAGATTTTACTCCAAATCTCGTGAGGTGTCATGGACATCGGGCGAGAATTCCCTCCAAATCTCGTGAGATGTCATAGATTCTGGGCGAGATTTCTCTCCATACCTCGTGAGATCTCTTGGACATTGGGCGAGATTTTACTCCAGGGCCCATGAGATCTCATCAAAAACTTGGAGAGGTCAGTGCCATTCTCCTGAGATCTCATGGATATTGAGTGAGGATTCAATCTAAATCTTGTGAGATCTCATGGACAATGGGCGAGACTTCACTCCAAATCTACGGAGGTTCCAATGACATCAGGCGAGATTTCCACAAATCTCGTGAGATATCAGGGACCTTGGTCGAGATTTCAGTCCAAATCTCATGAGTTCCCAACGATATTGGGCGAGATTTCATTACAAATCTTGTGAGATATCTGGGAATTTGTGCGAGATTTCACTCCAACTCTGCTGCGGTCTCTTATTCTTTGGGCGAGAGTTTAACTCATTGGGACCTCAGGAGATATCTTGATATCCATGAGATCTCATGAGATTTAGTTTGAAGTTTCAGTCCATATCCATGAGATCTCACGAGATTTGGACTGAATTCTCCAAGGTTCGGATGAGATCTCCGAGAGGTGGAGTCAAATCTCGCTCAAAGTCCAAGAGTCTTCATGAGAGTTGGAGTGAAATCTCGCCCAAAGTCCCTGATATCTCATGAGATTTGGATTGAAATCTCGCCCAGGTCCCTGAATATTACGAGATATATAGTGAAATCTCACCCGAAGTCATTGTGACCTCAGGAATTGGGAGTGATATCTCGCCCAATGTCCATGAGATCTCACAGGATTTGGAGTGAAATCTTGCCCGATATTCATGAGATCACACGAGATTTAGATGGAAAACTCGCTCATATCCATGAGAACTCACGAGGTTGGCCTTGACGTCTCCAAGCTTTGGATGAGATTTAACGGGAGGCGAGTAAAATCTCGCCCAAAGACCATGAGAACTACGAGATTTGGAGTGAAATCTCGCCCAAAGACCCTGATATGACAAGAGATTTGGAATGAATCTCCCCCAAAGTCATTGTGATCTCAGGAGATTTGGATAGAAATCTCTCCCAAGGTTGCTGCTATCTCACGAGATCTGTAGTAAAATCTCGCCCAAACTCATTGGGACCTCAGGAGATTTGGAGTGAAATCTAGCCCAAATTCCGTGAGCTCTCATGAGATTCGGAGTGAAATCTCAATCGATATCCACGCGATCTCAGATTTGGTGTCAAATCTCGCCCGATTGCCATGAGATCTCAGGACATTTAGATTGAAACCGCGCCCAGGGTCCCTGATAACTCACGAGATTCGGAGTGAAATCTGCCCGAGGTGATTGAGACCTCACGAGATTTGGAGTGAACTCTCACCCGATATTCGTGAGTACTCACGAGATTTGGAGTCATCTCGCCTGATGTTCCTGAGATCTCACAAGATAGAGATTGAATTCTCGCTCCATATCCTGAGATCTCAGGAGTTTTGGACTGAAGTCTCCAAGGATTGGATGAGATCTCACAAGACTTGGAGTAAAATATATGCAAATTCCCAGAAATCTCAGGAGAGTTGGAGTGAAATGTCGCCCTAGGTCCCTTTTATCTCACGAGAGTTTAGTGAACTGTCGCCCAATGTCATTGGGACGTCCCGATATTTGGATTGAAATCTCGCCCGAGGTCGCTGATATCTCACGAGATTTGTAGGGAAATCTCGCCCAATGTGACTGTGACCTCAGGAGATTTGGGGTGAAATCTCGCCCAATGTCCATGAGAGCTCACGAGATTTAGATTAAATCTCCCTCAATATCTCGGAGACCTCGCGAGATTGGCACGGACGTCCCCAAGGTTACATGAGATCTCACAAGAATTGGAGTAAACTCTCGCCCAAAGAACAAGAGACCTCAGAAGAGTTGGAGTGAAATCTCGCACAAGTTCCCAGATATCTCACAAGATTTGTAATGAAATCTCGCCCAATGTCGTTGAGAACTCATGAGACTTGGACTGAAATCTTGACCAGGGTCCCTGATATCTCACGAGATTTGTGGAAATCTCTCCTGATCTCATTGGAACCTCCGTAGATTTGGAGTGCAGTCTCGCCCATTGTCCATGAGATCTCACGAGATTTAGATTGAACCGTCACACAATATCCATGAGATCTCCGGAGAATGGCACTGACCTCTCCAAGGTTTTGGTGAGATCTCATGGGCCCTGGAGTAAAATCTCGCCCAACGTACAAGAGATCTCGCGGAATTTGGAGAGAAATCTCACCCAAAGTCCATGACATCTCATGAGATTGAGAGGGAATTCTTGCCCGATGTCCATGACACCTCACGAGATTTTCAGTAAAATCTCGTCAGTGACCATGAGATATCGCGACATTGAGAGTGAAATCTCACCTATTTTCCATGAGATCTCAAGACTTTTGGACTGAGGTCTCCACATTTGGAAGAGAGCACACGAGATTTGGATAAAAATCTCAGCTGAATCCCAAGAGATCTCACACGATTTGGAGTGAAATCTCGCCCAAGGTCCCTGATGCCTCAAGACATTTGTAGTGAAATCTCGCCCGATGTCATTGTGACCTCAGGATATTCGGAGGGAAACCTCACCCGAATGTCCCTGAGATCAGACGAGATATTGAGTAAAATCTCACCCGATGCCCATCAGTCCCACGATATTTAGATTGAAGTCTCGCTCAATAGCCATGAGATCTCACGAGATTGGCAGTGACGTCGCCAAGGATTCGAGGAGATCTCACAAGACTGGGAGTAAAATCTCGCCTCAATTCAAGAGTTCTCACGAGAGGTGGAGTGAAATCTCGCCCAAGGTCCCTGAGATCTCACGAGAATTGTCGTGAAATCTCGCCCGATCTCATTGTGACCTCAGGAGGAATGGAGTGAAACCTCGCCTAAAATCCATGAGATGTCATGAGATTTGGAGTGAAATCTGAACCGATGCCCATGAGATCTCAGGAGCCTTGGTGGCAAATCTCGCCCGATGTCCATGAGATCTCACGAGATTTAGATTGAAAGCTCGCCCACGGTCGTCCCTGATATCTCACGAGATTTGGAGAGAAATCTGCCCGAGGTCATTGAGACCACATGGTATTTGGAGTGAAATCGCGTCCAATGTCCATGACATATCACGAGATTTGGAATGAATTCTCACGCGATGTCCATACGATCTCACGAGATTTGGACTAATCTCGCCTGATGTCCATGATTTCTCACGAGATATAGAGTGAATTCTGCCTCAATATCCTGAGATCTCACGGGATTTGGACGGAAGTCTCCAAGGATTGGATGAGAGCTCAAGAGACTTGGAGGAAATGATCCCCGAATTCCAAAGGATCTCACGAGAGTGAGAGTGGAGTGAAATCTCGCCCTAGGTCCCTTTTATCTCACGAGAGTTGAGTGAAACCTCGCCCGATGTCATTGAGACCTCACGAGATTTGGATGGAAATCTCGCCCAAGTTCGCTGATATCTCACGAGGTTTGTAGTGAAATCTCTCCCAATGTCATTGTGACCTCACGAGATTTGGAGTGAAATCTCGCCCAATGTCCAGGAGATCTCATGAGATTTGGACTGAGGTCTGCACGTTTTGGATGATATCTCACGAGTCTCGGAATAAAATCTCACCCGAAGCCCATGGCATCTCATGGGATTTAGATTGAAGTCTCACGCAATATCCATGAGATCTCACGAGATTTGGACTGAAGTCTCAAAGGTCTGGATGAGATCTCACGAGACTCGGAGGAAAATACCCTGAATTCCAAGAGATCTCACGAGAGTTGGAGTAAAATCTCAACCAAGGTTCCTGATATCTCAAGAGATTTATACTGAAATCTCGCCCGATGTCATTGGGCCCTCGCGAGATTTGGAGTGAAATATCGCGCAAGGTCCCTGATATCTCACGAGATTTGTAGTGAAATCTTGCCCAAGACCCCTGAGAGCTCAAGAGAATTAGAGGGAATTCTCGCCCCATGTCATTGTGACCTCAAGAGATTTGGAGTGAAATCTCGCCCAATGCCCATGATCTCACGAGATTTGGAGAGAACTCTGACCCGATATCCATGAGATCTCACGAGATTGGAGTAAAATCTCTCCTGATGTCATGAGATCGCACGAGATTTAGAGTGCAATTTCCCTCCATGTCCATGAGATCTCACGAGATTTGGACTGAATTCTCCAAGATTCGGATGAGATCTCTGAGACGTGGAGTCAAATCTCGCTCAACGTCCAAGAATCGTCTTGAGAGTTGGAGTGAAATCTCGCCCAAACTCCCTGATATCTCACGAGATTTGTAGTGTAATCTCACGCGATGTCATTGAGACCTCACGATATTTGGATGGAAATCTCACCCAGGTCCCTGAATATTACGAGATATGTAGTGAAATCCCACCCGAAATCATTGTGACCTCAGGTGTTGGGAGTGAAATCTCGCGCAATGTCCATAAATCTCACGAGATGTGGAGTGAAATCTCGCCCGATATCCATGAGATCACACGACATTTAGATGGGAAACTCGATCATATTCATGAGAACTCACGAGGTTGGCCTTGACGTCTCCAAGGTTTGGATGATATTTCACGGGATGCGAGTAAACTCTCGCCCAAAACCATGAGACCTCACGAGATTGGGAGTGAAATCTCGCCCAAGGTCCCTGATATCTCAAGAGGTTTGGAATGAATCTCCCCTGATGTCATTGACAGCTCACGATAAATGGATAGAAATCTCGCCCAAGGTTGCTGCTATCTCACGAGATCTGTAGTGAAATCTCGCCCAAACTCATTGGGACATCAGGAGATTCGGAGTGAAATATCCATCGATGTCCATGCGATCTCAGGAGATTTGGTGTCAAATCTCGCCCGATGTCCATGAGAACTCACGACACATAGACTGAAACCTCGCCCAGGGTCCCTGAAAACTGACGAGATTCGGAGTGAAATCTGCCCGAGGTGATTGAGACCTCACGAGATTTGGAGTGAACTCTCCCCCGATATTCGTGAGTACTCACGAGATTTGGAGTCATCTCGCCTGAAGTCCCTGAGATCTCACAAGATAGAGATTGAATTCTCGCTCCACATCCTGAGATCTCACGGGATTTGGCCTGAGGTCTCCAAGCATTGGATGAGATCTCACCAGCCTTGGAGTGAAATATCCGCGAGTTCCCAGAAATCTCACGAGAGTTGGAGTGAAATGTCGCCCTAGGTCCCTTTTCTCGCATGAGAGTTTAGTGAACTGTCACCCAATGTCATTGGGACGTCCTGATATTTGGATTGAAATCTTGCCCGAGGTCGCTGATATCTCAAGAGATTAGTAATGAAATCTCGCCAAATGTCCTTGAGACCTCATGAGATTTGGACTGAAATCTCGACCAGGGTCCCTGATATCTCACGAGATTTGTGGAGATCTCGCCTGATGTCATTGGAACCTCCGTAGATTTGGAGTGCAGTCTCGCCCATTTTCCATGAGATCTCACGAGATTTAGATTGAACCGTCACGCAATATCCGTGAGATCTCAGAGAAGGGCACTGACCTCTCCAAAGTTTGGGTGAGATCTCATGGGCCCTGGAGTAAAATCTCGCCCAAAGTCCAAGGGATCTCGCGGGATTTGGAGAGAAATCTCACCCAAAGCCCATGAAATCTCATGAGATTGAGAGGGAATTCTCGCCCGATGTCCATGACACTTCACGAGATTTGCAGTAAAATCTCGCCCGATGACCATGAGATATCGCGAAATTGAGAGTGAAATCTCACCTCTTTTCCATGAGATCTCAAGACATTTGGCCTGAGGTCTCCACATTTGGAAGAGAGCACACGAGATTTGGATAAAAATCTCAGCTGAATCCCAAGAGATCTCACACGATTTGGAGTGAAATCTCGCCCAAGGTCCCTGATGCCTCAAGACATTTGTAGTGAAATCTCGCCCGATGTCATTGTGACCTCAGGATATTCGGAGGGAAACCTCACCCGAATGTCCCTGAGATCAGACGAGATATTGAGTAAAATCTCACCCGATGCCCATCAGTCCCACGATATTTAGATTGAAGTCTCGCTCAATAGCCATGAGATCTCACGAGATTGGCACTGACGTCGCCAAGGTTTGGAGGAGATCTCACAAGACTGGGAGTAAAATCTCGCCCCAATTCAAGAGTTCTCACGAGAGCTGCAGTGAAATCTCGCCCAAGGTCCCTGAGATCTCACGAGATTTGTCGTGAAATCTCGCCCGATCTCATTGTGACCTCAGGAGGAATGGAGTGAAACCTCGCCTAAAATCCATGAGATGTCATGAGATTTGGAGTGAAATCTGAACCGATGCCCATGAGATCTCAGGAGCCTTGGTGGCAAATCTCGCCCGATGTCCATGAGATCTCACGAGATTTAGATTGAAAGCTCGCCCACGGTCGTCCCTGATATCTCACGAGATTTGGAGAGAAATCTGCCCGAGGTCATTGAGACCACATGGTATTTGGAGTGAAATCGCCTCCAATGTCCATGACATATCACGAGATTTGGAATGAATTCTCACGCGATGTCCATACGATCTCACGAGATTTGGACTAATCTCGCCTGATGTCCATGATTTCTCACGAGATATAGAGTGAATTCTGCCTCAATATCCTGAGATCTCACGGGATTTGGACGGAAGTCTCCAAGGATTGGATGAGAGCTCAAGAGACTTGGAGGAAATGATCCCCGAATTCCAAAGGATCTCACGAGAGTGAGAGTGGAGTGAAATCTCGCCCTAGGTCCCTTTTATCTCACGAGAGTTGAGTGAAACCTCGCCCGATGTCATTGAGACCTCACGAGATTTGGATGGAAATCTCGCCCAAGTTCGCTGATATCTCACGAGGTTTGTAGTGAAATCTCTCCCAATGTCATTGTGACCTCACGAGATTTGGAGTGAAATCTCGCCCAATGTCCAGGAGATCTCATGAGATTTGGACTGAGGTCTGCACGTTTTGGATGAGATCTCACGAGACTCGGAATAAAATCTCACCCGATGCCCATGGCATCTCATGGGATTTAGATTGAAGTCTCACGCAATAGCCACGAGATCTCACGAGATTTGGACTGAAGTCTCCAAGGTCTGGATGAGATCTCACGAGACTCGGAGGAAAATACCCTGAATTCCAAGAGATCTCACGAGAGTTGGAGTGAAATCTCAACCAAGCTTCCTGATATCTCAAGAGATTTATACTGAAATCTCGCCCGATGTCATTGGGCCCTCGCGAGATTTGGAGTGAAATATCGCGCCAGGTCTCTGATATCTCACGAGATTTGGAGTGAAATCTTGCCCAAGGCCCCTGAGAGCTCAAGAGAATTAGAGGGAAATCTCGCCCCATGTCATGGTGACCTCAAGAGATTTGGAGTGAAATCTCGCCCAATGCCCATGATCTCACGAGATTTGGAGAGAACTCTGACCCGATATCCATGAGATCTCCCGAGATTTGGAGTAAAATCTCTCCTGATGCCATGAGATCGCACGAGATTTAGAGTGCAATTTCCCTCCATGTCCATGAGATCTCACGAGATTTGGACTGAATTCTCCAAGATTCGGATGAGATCTCCGAGACGTGGAGTCAAATCTCGCTCAACGTCCAAGAATCCTCTTGAGAGTTGGAGTGAAACCTCGCCCAAACTCCCTAACATCTCACGCGATTTGTAGTGTCATCTCACGCGATGTCATTGAGACCTCACGAGATTTGGATGGAAATCTCGCCCAATGTCCAGGAGATCTCATGAGATTTGGACTGAGGTCTGCACGTTTTGGATGAGATCTCACGAGATTCGGAATCAAATCCCACCCGATGCCCATGCTATCTCGTGGGATTTAGATTGAAGTCTCACGCAATATGCATGAGACCTCACGAGATTTGGACGGAAGGCTCCAAGGTTTGGATGAGCTCTCACGAGACTTGGAGGAAGATAGCCCCGAATTCCAAGAGGTCTCACGCGAGAGTTGGAGTGAAATCTCGCCCAAGGCCCCTTTTCACGCACGAGAGTGGAGTGAAATTACGCCCGATAACATTGAGACCTCACGAGATTGGGATTGATATTTCGCCCAAGTTCGCTGAAATCTGACCAGGTGGGTACTGAAATCTCTCCGAAGTCATTGTGACCTCAGGAGACTTGGAGTGACATGTCACCCGATGTCCATGAGATTTCACGAAATTTGGAGTAAATTCTCGCCTGATGTCCATGAGGTCTCACGAGTTATAGATTGAAATCTCGCTCAATATCCATGAGATCTACCGAGATGCGGATTGAATTCTCCAAGGTTCGGATGAGATCTCCGAGACGTGGAGTCAAATCTCGCTCAACGTCCAAGAGTCCTCTTGAGAGTTGGAGTGAAATCTCGCCCAAACTCCCTGTTATCTCACGAGATTTGTAGTGTCATCTCACGCGATGTCATTGAGACCTCACGAGATTTCGACGGAAATCTCGCCCAGGTCCCTGAATATTACGAGATATGTAGTGAAATCTCGCCCGAAGTCATTGTGACCTCAGGAGTTGGGAGTGAAATCTCGCCCAATGTCCATGAGATCTCACGAGATGTGGAGTGAAATCTCGCCCGATATCGATGAGATCACACGAGATTTAGATGGGAAGCTCGCTCATATCCACGAGAACGCACGACGTTGGCCTTGAGGTCTCCAAGGTTTGGGTGAGATTTCACGGGATGCGAGTAAACTCTCGCCCAAAGACCATGAGACCTCACGAGATTGGGAGTGAAATCTCGCCCAAGGTCCCTGATATCTCAAGAGGTTTGGACTGAATCTCCCCCGATGTCATTGACAGCTCACGATGAACGGATAGGAATCTCGCCCAAGGTTGCTGCTATCTCACGAGATCTGTAGTGAAATCTCACCCAAACTCATTGGGACCTCAGGAGATTCGGAGTGAAATCTCCGTCGATGTCCATGCGATCTCAGGAGATTTGGTGTCAAATCTCGCCCGATGTCCATGAGAACTCACGACACATAGACTGAAACCTCGCCCAGGGTCCCTGAAAACTGACGAGATTCGGAGTGAAATCTGCCCGAGGTGATTGAGACCTCACGAGATTTGGAGTGAACTCTCCCCCGATATTCGTGAGTACTCACGAGATTTGGAGTCATCTCGCCTGAAGTCCCTGAGATCTCACAAGATAGAGATTGAATTCTCGCTCCATATCCTGAGATCTCACGAGTTTTGGCCTGAGGTCTCCAAGCATTGGATGAGATCTCACCAGCCTTGGAGTGAAATATCCGCGAGTTCCCAGAAATCTCACGAGAGTTGGAGTGAAATGTCGCCCTAGGTCCCTTTTCTCTCACGAGAGTTTAGTGAACTGTCGCCCAATGTCATTGGGACGTCCCGATATTTGGATTGAAATCTCGCCCGAGGTCGCTGATATCTCAGGAGATTCGTAGGGAAATCTCGCCCAATGTGATTGTGACCTCAGGAGATTTGGGGTGAAATCTCGCCCAATGTCCATGAGATCTCATGAGATTTAGATTAAATCTCCCTCAAT
The DNA here is from genome assembly GCF_037043125.1 of Eumetopias jubatus. NCBI lineage: Eukaryota > Metazoa > Chordata > Mammalia > Carnivora > Otariidae > Eumetopias > Eumetopias jubatus. The sequence continues at coordinate 15,705 of NW_028274968.1, forward strand.
ATCTATGAGGCCTCGCGAGATTGGCACGGACGTCTCCAAGGTTGGATGAGATCTCACAAGACTTGGAGTAAACTCTCGCCCAAAGAACAAGAGACCTCAGCAGAGTTGGAGTGAAATCTCGCACAAGTTCCCCGATATCTCACAAGATGTGTAATGAAATCTCGCCCAATGTCGTCGAGACCTCATGAGATTTGGACTGAAATCTCGACCAGGGTCCCTGATATCTCACGAGATTTGTGGAAATCTCGCCTGATGTCATTGGAACCTCCGTAGATTTGGAGTGCAGTCTCGCCCATTGTCCATGAGATCTCACGAGATTTAGATTGAACCGTCACGCAATATCCATGAGATCTCAGGAGAAGGGCACTGACCTCTCCAAAGTTTGGGTGAGATCTCATGGGCCCTGGAGGAAAATCTCGCCCAAAGTCCAAGAGATCTCGAGGGATTTGGAGAGAAATCTCACCCAAAGCCCATGACATCTCATGAGATTGAGAGGGAATTCTCGCCCGATGTCCATGACACCTCACGAGATTTGCAGTAAAGTCTCGCCCAATGACCATGAGATATCGCGAAATTGAGAGTGAAATCTCACCTCTTTTCCATGAGATCTCAAGACATTTGGCCTGAGGTCTCCACATTTGGAAGAGAGCACACGAGATTTGGATAAAAATCTCAGCTGAATCCCAAGAGATCTCACACGATTTGGAGTGAAATCTCGCCCAAGGTCCCTGATGCCTCAAGACATTTGTAGTGAAATCTCGCCCGATGTCATTGTGACCTCAGGATATTCGGAGGGAAACCTCACCCGAATGTCCCTGAGATCAGACGAGATATTGAGTAAAATCTCACCCGATGCCCATCAGTCCCACGATATTTAGATTGAAGTCTCGCTCAATAGCCATGAGATCTCACGAGATTGGCACTGACGTCGCCAAGGTTTGGAGGAGATCTCACAAGACTGGGAGTAAAATCTCGCCCCAATTCAAGAGTTCTCACGAGAGCTGCAGTGAAATCTCGCCCAAGGTCCCTGAGATCTCACGAGATTTGTCGTGAAATCTCGCCCGATCTCATTGTGACCTCAGGAGGAATGGAGTGAAACCTCGCCTAAAATCCATGAGATGTCATGAGATTTGGAGTGAAATCTGAACCGATGCCCATGAGATCTCAGGAGCCTTGGTGGCAAATCTCGCCCGATGTCCATGAGATCTCACGAGATTTAGATTGAAAGCTCGCCCACGGTCGTCCCTGATATCTCACGAGATTTGGAGAGAAATCTGCCCGAGGTCATTGAGACCACATGGTATTTGGAGTGAAATCGCCTCCAATGTCCATGACATATCACGAGATTTGGAATGAATTCTCACGCGATGTCCATACGATCTCACGAGATTTGGACTAATCTCGCCTGATGTCCATGATTTCTCACGAGATATAGAGTGAATTCTGCCTCAATATCCTGAGATCTCACGGGATTTGGACGGAAGTCTCCAAGGATTGGATGAGAGCTCAAGAGACTTGGAGGAAATGATCCCCGAATTCCAAAGGATCTCACGAGAGTGAGAGTGGAGTGAAATCTCGCCCTAGGTCCCTTTTATCTCACGAGAGTTGAGTGAAACCTCGCCCGATGTCATTGAGACCTCACGAGATTTGGATGGAAATCTCGCCCAAGTTCGCTGATATCTCACGAGGTTTGTAGTGAAATCTCTCCCAATGTCATTGTGACCTCACGAGATTTGGAGTGAAATCTCGCCCAATGTCCAGGAGATCTCATGAGATTTGGACTGAGGTCTGCACGTTTTGGATGAGATCTCACGAGACTCGGAATAAAATCTCACCCGATGCCCATGGCATCTCATGGGATTTAGATTGAAGTCTCACGCAATAGCCACGAGATCTCACGAGATTTGGACTGAAGTCTCCAAGGTCTGGATGAGATCTCACGAGACTCGGAGGAAAATACCCTGAATTCCAAGAGATCTCACGAGAGTTGGAGTGAAATCTCAACCAAGCTTCCTGATATCTCAAGAGATTTATACTGAAATCTCGCCCGATGTCATTGGGCCCTCGCGAGATTTGGAGTGAAATATCGCGCCAGGTCTCTGATATCTCACGAGATTTGGAGTGAAATCTTGCCCAAGGCCCCTGAGAGCTCAAGAGAATTAGAGGGAAATCTCGCCCCATGTCATGGTGACCTCAAGAGATTTGGAGTGAAATCTCGCCCAATGCCCATGATCTCACGAGATTTGGAGAGAACTCTGACCCGATATCCATGAGATCTCCCGAGATTTGGAGTAAAATCTCTCCTGATGCCATGAGATCGCACGAGATTTAGAGTGCAATTTCCCTCCATGTCCATGAGATCTCACGAGATTTGGACTGAATTCTCCAAGATTCGGATGAGATCTCCGAGACGTGGAGTCAAATCTCGCTCAACGTCCAAGAATCCTCTTGAGAGTTGGAGTGAAACCTCGCCCAAACTCCCTAACATCTCACGCGATTTGTAGTGTCATCTCACGCGATGTCATTGAGACCTCACGAGATTTGGATGGAAATCTCGCCCAATGTCCAGGAGATCTCATGAGATTTGGACTGAGGTCTGCACGTTTTGGATGAGATCTCACGAGATTCGGAATCAAATCCCACCCGATGCCCATGCTATCTCGTGGGATTTAGATTGAAGTCTCACGCAATATGCATGAGACCTCACGAGATTTGGACGGAAGGCTCCAAGGTTTGGATGAGCTCTCACGAGACTTGGAGGAAGATAGCCCCGAATTCCAAGAGGTCTCACGCGAGAGTTGGAGTGAAATCTCGCCCAAGGCCCCTTTTCACGCACGAGAGTGGAGTGAAATTACGCCCGATAACATTGAGACCTCACGAGATTGGGATTGATATTTCGCCCAAGTTCGCTGAAATCTGACCAGGTGGGTACTGAAATCTCGCCGAAGTCATCGTGACCTCAGGAGACTTGGAGTGACATGTCACCCGATGTCCATGAGACTTCACGAAATTTGGAGTAAATTCTCGCCTGATGTCCATGAGGTCTCACGAGTTATAGATTGAAATCTCGCTCAATATCCATGAGATCTACCGAGATGCGGATTGAATTCTCCAAGGTTCGGATGAGATCTCCGAGACGTGGAGTCAAATCTCGCTCAACGTCCAAGAGTCCTCTTGAGAGTTGGAGTGAAATCTCGCCCAAACTCCCTGTTATCTCACGAGATTTGTAGTGTCATCTCACGCGATGTCATTGAGACCTCACGAGATTTCGACGGAAATCTCGCCCAGGTCCCTGAATATTACGAGATATGTAGTGAAATCTCGCCCGAAGTCATTGTGACCTCAGGAGTTGGGAGTGAAATCTCGCCCAATGTCCATGAGATCTCACGAGATGTGGAGTGAAATCTCGCCCGATATCGATGAGATCACACGAGATTTAGATGGGAAGCTCGCTCATATCCACGAGAACGCACGACGTTGGCCTTGAGGTCTCCAAGGTTTGGGTGAGATTTCACGGGATGCGAGTAAACTCTCGCCCAAAGACCATGAGACCTCACGAGATTGGGAGTGAAATCTCGCCCAAGGTCCCTGATATCTCAAGAGGTTTGGACTGAATCTCCCCCGATGTCATTGACAGCTCACGATGAACGGATAGGAATCTCGCCCAAGGTTGCTGCTATCTCACGAGATCTGTAGTGAAATCTCACCCAAACTCATTGGGACCTCAGGAGATTCGGAGTGAAATCTCCGTCGATGTCCATGCGATCTCAGGAGATTTGGTGTCAAATCTCGCCCGATGTCCATGAGAACTCACGACACATAGACTGAAACCTCGCCCAGGGTCCCTGAAAACTGACGAGATTCGGAGTGAAATCTGCCCGAGGTGATTGAGACCTCACGAGATTTGGAGTGAACTCTCCCCCGATATTCGTGAGTACTCACGAGATTTGGAGTCATCTCGCCTGAAGTCCCTGAGATCTCACAAGATAGAGATTGAATTCTCGCTCCATATCCTGAGATCTCACGAGTTTTGGCCTGAGGTCTCCAAGCATTGGATGAGATCTCACCAGCCTTGGAGTGAAATATCCGCGAGTTCCCAGAAATCTCACGAGAGTTGGAGTGAAATGTCGCCCTAGGTCCCTTTTCTCTCACGAGAGTTTAGTGAACTGTCGCCCAATGTCATTGGGACGTCCCGATATTTGGATTGAAATCTCGCCCGAGGTCGCTGATATCTCAGGAGATTCGTAGGGAAATCTCGCCCAATGTGATTGTGACCTCAGGAGATTTGGGGTGAAATCTCGCCCAATGTCCATGAGATCTCATGAGATTTAGATTAAATCTCCCTCAATATCTATGAGGCCTCGCGAGATTGGCACGGACGTCTCCAAGGTTGGATGAGATCTCACAAGACTTGGAGTAAACTCTCGCCCAAAGAACAAGAGACCTCAGCAGAGTTGGAGTGAAATCTCGCACAAGTTCCCCGATATCTCACAAGATGTGTAATGAAATCTCGCCCAATGTCGTCGAGACCTCATGAGATTTGGACTGAAATCTCGACCAGGGTCCCTGATATCTCACGAGATTTGTGGAAATCTCGCCTGATGTCATTGGAACCTCCGTAGATTTGGAGTGCAGTCTCGCCCATTGTCCATGAGATCTCACGAGATTTAGATTGAACCGTCACGCAATATCCATGAGATCTCAGGAGAAGGGCACTGACCTCTCCAAAGTTTGGGTGAGATCTCATGGGCCCTGGAGGAAAATCTCGCCCAAAGTCCAAGAGATCTCGAGGGATTTGGAGAGAAATCTCACCCAAAGCCCATGACATCTCATGAGATTGAGAGGGAATTCTCGCCCGATGTCCATGACACCTCACGGGATTTGCAGTAAAGTCTCGCCCAATGACCATGAGATATCGCGAAATTGAGAGTGAAATCTCACCTCTTTTCCATGAGATCTCAAGACATTTGGCCTGAGGTCTCCACATTTGGAAGAGAGCACACGAGATTTGGATAAAAATCTCAGCTGAATCCCAAGAGATCTCACACGATTTGGAGTGAAATCTCGCCCAAGGTCCCTGATGCCTCAAGACATTTGTAGCGAAATCTCGCCCGATGTCATTGTGACCTCAGGATATTCGGAGGGAAACCTCACCCGAATGTCCCTGAGATCAGACGAGATATTGAGTAAAATCTCACCCGATGCCCATCAGTCCCACGATATTTAGATTGAAGTCTCGCTCAATAGCCATGAGATCTCACGAGATTGGCACTGACGTCGCCAAGGTTTGGAGGAGATCTCACAAGACTGGGAGTAAAATCTCGCCCCAATTCAAGAGTTCTCACGAGAGCTGCAGTGAAATCTCGCCCAAGGTCCCTGAGATCTCACGAGATTTGTCGTGAAATCTCGCCCGATCTCATTGTGACCTCAGGAGGAATGGAGTGAAACCTCGCCTAAAATCCATGAGATGTCATGAGATTTGGAGTGAAATCTGAACCGATGCCCATGAGATCTCAGGAGCCTTGGTGGCAAATCTCGCCCGATGTCCATGAGATCTCACGAGATTTAGATTGAAAGCTCGCCCACGGTCGTCCCTGATATCTCACGAGATTTGGAGAGAAATCTGCCCGAGGTCATTGAGACCACATGGTATTTGGAGTGAAATCGCCTCCAATGTCCATGACATATCACGAGATTTGGAATGAATTCTCACGCGATGTCCATACGATCTCACGAGATTTGGACTAATCTCGCCTGATGTCCATGATTTCTCACGAGATATAGAGTGAATTCTGCCTCAATATCCTGAGATCTCACGGGATTTGGACGGAAGTCTCCAAGGATTGGATGAGAGCTCAAGAGACTTGGAGGAAATGATCCCCGAATTCCAAAGGATCTCACGAGAGTGAGAGTGGAGTGAAATCTCGCCCTAGGTCCCTTTTATCTCACGAGAGTTGAGTGAAACCTCGCCCGATGTCATTGAGACCTCACGAGATTTGGATGGAAATCTCGCCCAAGTTCGCTGATATCTCACGAGGTTTGTAGTGAAATCTCTCCCAATGTCATTGTGACCTCACGAGATTTGGAGTGAAATCTCGCCCAATGTCCAGGAGATCTCATGAGATTTGGACTGAGGTCTGCACGTTTTGGATGAGATCTCACGAGACTCGGAATAAAATCTCACCCGATGCCCATGGCATCTCATGGGATTTAGATTGAAGTCTCACGCAATAGCCACGAGATCTCACGAGATTTGGACTGAAGTCTCCAAGGTCTGGATGAGATCTCACGAGACTCGGAGGAAAATACCCTGAATTCCAAGAGATCTCACGAGAGTTGGAGTGAAATCTCAACCAAGCTTCCTGATATCTCAAGAGATTTATACTGAAATCTCGCCCGATGTCATTGGGCCCTCGCGAGATTTGGAGTGAAATATCGCGCCAGGTCTCTGATATCTCACGAGATTTGGAGTGAAATCTTGCCCAAGGCCCCTGAGAGCTCAAGAGAATTAGAGGGAAATCTCGCCCCATGTCATGGTGACCTCAAGAGATTTGGAGTGAAATCTCGCCCAATGCCCATGATCTCACGAGATTTGGAGAGAACTCTGACCCGATATCCATGAGATCTCCCGAGATTTGGAGTAAAATCTCTCCTGATGTCATGAGATCGCACGAGATTTAGAGTGCAATTTCCCTCCATGTCCATGAGATCTCACGAGATTTGGACTGAATTCTCCAAGATTCGGATGAGATCTCCGAGACGTGGAGTCAAATCTCGCTCAACGTCCAAGAATCCTCTTGAGAGTTGGAGTGAAACCTCGCCCAAACTCCCTAACATCTCACGCGGTTTGTAGTGTCATCTCACGCGATGTCATTGAGACCTCACGAGATTTGGATGGAAATCTCGCCCAATGTCCAGGAGATCTCATGAGATTTGGACTGAGGTCTGCACGTTTTGGATGAGATCTCACGAGATTCGGAATCAAATCCCACCCGATGCCCATGCTATCTCGTGGGATTTAGATTGAAGTCTCACGCAATATGCATGAGACCTCACGAGATTTGGACGGAAGGCTCCAAGGTTTGGATGAGCTCTCACGAGACTTGGAGGAAGATAGCCCCGAATTCCAAGAGGTCTCACGCGAGAGTTGGAGTGAAATCTCGCCCAAGGCCCCTTTTCACGCACGAGAGTGGAGTGAAATTACGCCCGGTAACATTGAGACCTCACGAGATTGGGATTGATATTTCGCCCAAGTTCGCTGAAATCTGACGAGGTGGGTACTGAAATCTCGCCGAAGTCATCGTGACCTCAGGAGACTTGGAGTGACATGTCACCCGATGTCCATGAGATTTCACGAAATTTGGAGTAAATTCTCGCCTGATGTCCATGAGGTCTCACGAGTTATAGATTGAAATCTCGCTCAATATCCATGAGATCTACCGAGATGCGGATTGAATTCTCCAAGGTTCGGATGAGATCTCCGAGACGTGGAGTCAAATCTCGCTCAACGTCCAAGAGTCCTCTTGAGAGTTGGAGTGAAATCTCGCCCAAACTCCCTGTTATCTCACGAGATTTGTAGTGTCATCTCACGCGATGTCATTGAGACCTCACGAGATTTCGACGGAAATCTCGCCCAGGTCCCTGAATATTACGAGATATGTAGTGAAATCTCGCCCGAAGTCATTGTGACCTCAGGAGTTGGGAGTGAAATCTCGCCCAATGTCCATGAGATCTCACGAGATGTGGAGTGAAATCTCGCCCGATATCGATGAGATCACACGAGATTTAGATGGGAAGCTCGCTCATATCCACGAGAACGCACGACGTTGGCCTTGAGGTCTCCAAGGTTTGGGTGAGATTTCACGGGATGCGAGTAAACTCTCGCCCAAAGACCATGAGACCTCACGAGATTGGGAGTGAAATCTCGCCCAAGGTCCCTGATATCTCAAGAGGTTTGGACTGAATCTCCCCCGATGTCATTGACAGCTCACGATGAACGGATAGGAATCTCGCCCAAGGTTGCTGCTATCTCACGAGATCTGTAGTGAAATCTCACCCAAACTCATTGGGACCTCAGGAGATTCGGAGTGAAATCTCCGTCGATGTCCATGCGATCTCAGGAGATTTGGTGTCAAATCTCGCCCGATGTCCATGAGAACTCACGACACATAGACTGAAACCTCGCCCAGGGTCCCTGAAAACTGACGAGATTCGGAGTGAAATCTGCCCGAGGTGATTGAGACCTCACGAGATTTGGAGTGAACTCTCCCCCGATATTCGTGAGTACTCACGAGATTTGGAGTCATCTCGCCTGAAGTCCCTGAGATCTCACAAGATAGAGATTGAATTCTCGCTCCATATCCTGAGATCTCACGAGTTTTGGCCTGAGGTCTCCAAGCATTGGATGAGATCTCACCAGCCTTGGAGTGAAATATCCGCGAGTTCCCAGAAATCTCACGAGAGTTGGAGTGAAATGTCGCCCTTGGTCCCTTTTCTCTCACGAGAGTTTAGTGAACTGTCGCCCAATGTCATTGGGACGTCCCGATATTTGGATTGAAATCTCGCCCGAGGTCGCTGATATCTCAGGAGATTCGTAGGGAAATCTCGCCCAATGTGATTGTGACCTCAGGAGATTTGGGGTGAAATCTCGCCCAATGTCCATGAGATCTCATGAGATTTAGATTAAATCTCCCTCAATATCTATGAGGCCTCGCGAGATTGGCACGGACGTCTCCAAGGTTGGATGAGATCTCACAAGACTTGGAGTAAACTCTCGCCCAAAGAACAAGAGACCTCAGCAGAGTTGGAGTGAAATCTCGCACAAGTTCCCCGATATCTCACAAGATGTGTAATGAAATCTCGCCCAATGTCGTCGAGACCTCATGAGATTTGGACTGAAATCTCGACCAGGGTCCCTGATATCTCACGAGATTTGTGGAAATCTCGCCTGATGTCATTGGAACCTCCGTAGATTTGGAGTGCAGTCTCGCCCATTGTCCATGAGATCTCACGAGATTTAGATTGAACCGTCACGCAATATCCATGAGATCTCAGGAGAAGGGCACTGACCTCTCCAAAGTTTGGGTGAGATCTCATGGGCCCTGGAGGAAAATCTCGCCCAAAGTCCAAGAGATCTCGAGGGATTTGGAGAGAAATCTCACCCAAAGCCCATGACATCTCATGAGATTGAGAGGGAATTCTCGCCCGATGTCCATGACACCTCACGAGATTTGCAGTAAAGTCTCGCCCAATGACCATGAGATATCGCGAAATTGAGAGTGAAATCTCACCTCTTTTCCATGAGATCTCAAGACATTTGGCCTGAGGTCTCCACATTTGGAAGAGAGCACACGAGATTTGGATAAAAATCTCAGCTGAATCCCAAGAGATCTCACACGATTTGGAGTGAAATCTCGCCCAAGGTCCCTGATGCCTCAAGACATTTGTAGCGAAATCTCGCCCGATGTCATTGTGACCTCAGGATATTCGGAGGGAAACCTCACCCGAATGTCCCTGAGATCAGACGAGATATTGAGTAAAATCTCACCCGATGCCCATCAGTCCCACGATATTTAGATTGAAGTCTCGCTCAATAGCCATGAGATCTCACGAGATTGGCACTGACGTCGCCAAGGTTTGGAGGAGATCTCACAAGACTGGGAGTAAAATCTCGCCCCAATTCAAGAGTTCTCACGAGAGCTGCAGTGAAATCTCGCCCAAGGTCCCTGAGATCTCACGAGATTTGTCGTGAAATCTCGCCCGATCTCATTGTGACCTCAGGAGGAATGGAGTGAAACCTCGCCTAAAATCCATGAGATGTCATGAGATTTGGAGTGAAATCTGAACCGATGCCCATGAGATCTCAGGAGCCTTGGTGGCAAATCTCGCCCGATGTCCATGAGATCTCACGAGATTTAGATTGAAAGCTCGCCCACGGTCGTCCCTGATATCTCACGAGATTTGGAGAGAAATCTGCCCGAGGTCATTGAGACCACATGGTATTTGGAGTGAAATCGCCTCCAATGTCCATGACATATCACGAGATTTGGAATGAATTCTCACGCGATGTCCATACGATCTCACGAGATTTGGACTAATCTCGCCTGATGTCCATGATTTCTCACGAGATATAGAGTGAATTCTGCCTCAATATCCTGAGATCTCACGGGATTTGGACGGAAGTCTCCAAGGATTGGATGAGAGCTCAAGAGACTTGGAGGAAATGATCCCCGAATTCCAAAGGATCTCACGAGAGTGAGAGTGGAGTGAAATCTCGCCCTAGGTCCCTTTTATCTCACGAGAGTTGAGTGAAACCTCGCCCGATGTCATTGAGACCTCACGAGATTTGGATGGAAATCTCGCCCAAGTTCGCTGATATCTCACGAGGTTTGTAGTGAAATCTCTCCCAATGTCATTGTGACCTCACGAGATTTGGAGTGAAATCTCGCCCAATGTCCAGGAGATCTCATGAGATTTGGACTGAGGTCTGCACGTTTTGGATGAGATCTCACGAGACTCGGAATAAAATCTCACCCGATGCCCATGGCATCTCATGGGATTTAGATTGAAGTCTCACGCAATAGCCACGAGATCTCACGAGATTTGGACTGAAGTCTCCAAGGTCTGGATGAGATCTCACGAGACTCGGAGGAAAATACCCTGAATTCCAAGAGATCTCACGAGAGTTGGAGTGAAATCTCAACCAAGCTTCCTGATATCTCAAGAGATTTATACTGAAATCTCGCCCGATGTCATTGGGCCCTCGCGAGATTTGGAGTGAAATATCACGCCAGGTCTCTGATATCTCACGAGATTTGGAGTGAAATCTTGCCCAAGGCCCCTGAGAGCTCAAGAGAATTAGAGGGAAATCTCGCCCCATGTCATTGTGACCTCAAGAGATTTGGAGTGAAATCTCGCCCAATGCCCATGATCTCACGAGATTTGGAGAGAACTCTGACCCGATATCCATGAGATCTCCCGAGATTTGGAGTAAAATCTCTCCTGATGTCATGAGATCGCACGAGATTTAGAGTGCAATTTCCCTCCATGTCCATGAGATCTCACGAGATTTGGACTGAATTCTCTAAGATTCGGATGAGATCTCCGAGACGTGGAGTCAAATCTCGCTCAACGTCCAAGAATCCTCTTGAGAGTTGGAGTGAAACCTCGCCCAAACTCCCTAACATCTCACGCGGTTTGGAGTGTCATCTCACGCGATGTCATTGAGACCTCACGAGATTTGGATGGAAATCTCGCCCAATGTCCAGGAGATCTCATGAGATTTGGACTGAGGTCTGCACGTTTTGGATGAGATCTCACGAGATTCGGAATCAAATCCCACCCGATGCCCATGCTATCTCGTGGGATTTAGATTGAAGTCTCACGCAATATGCATGAGACCTCACGAGATTTGGAAGGAAGGCTCCAAGGTTTGGATGAGCTCTCACGAGACTTGGAGGAAGATAGCCCCGAATTCCAAGAGGTCTCACGCGAGAGTTGGAGTGAAATCTCGCCCAAGGCCCCTTTTCACGCACGAGAGTGGAGTGAAATTACGCCCGGTAACATTGAGACCTCACGAGATTGGGATTGATATTTCGCCCAAGTTCGCTGAAATCTGACGAGGTGGGTACTGAAATCTCGCCGAAGTCATCGTGACCTCAGGAGACTTGGAGTGACATGTCACCCGATGTCCATGAGATTTCACGAAATTTGGAGTAAATTCTCGCCTGATGTCCATGAGGTCTCACGAGTTATAGATTGAAATCTCGCTCAATATCCATGAGATCTACCGAGATGCGGATTGAATTCTCCAAGGTTCGGATGAGATCTCCGAGACGTGGAGTCAAATCTCGCTCAACGTCCAAGAGTCCTCTTGAGAGTTGGAGTGAAATCTCGCCCAAACTCCCTGTTATCTCACGAGATTTGTAGTGTCATCTCACGCGATGTCATTGAGACCTCACGAGATTTCGACGGAAATCTCGCCCAGGTCCCTGAATATTACGAGATATGTAGTGAAATCTCGCCCGAAGTCATTGTGACCTCAGGAGTTGGGAGTGAAATCTCGCCCAATGTCCATGAGATCTCACGAGATGTGGAGTGAAATCTCGCCCGATATCGATGAGATCACACGAGATTTAGATGGGAAGCTCGCTCATATCCACGAGAACGCACGACGTTGGCCTTGAGGTCTCCAAGGTTTGGGTGAGATTTCACGGGATGCGAGTAAACTCTCGCCCAAAGACCATGAGACCTCACGAGATTGGGAGTGAAATCTCGCCCAAGGTCCCTGATATCTCAAGAGGTTTGGACTGAATCTCCCCCGATGTCATTGACAGCTCACGATGAACGGATAGGAATCTCGCCCAAGGTTGCTGCTATCTCACGAGATCTGTAGTGAAATCTCACCCAAACTCATTGGGACCTCAGGAGATTCGGAGTGAAATCTCCGTCGATGTCCATGCGATCTCAGGAGATTTGGTGTCAAATCTCGCCCGATGTCCATGAGAACTCACGACACATAGACTGAAACCTCGCCCAGGGTCCCTGAAAACTGACGAGATTCGGAGTGAAATCTGCCCGAGGTGATTGAGACCTCACGAGATTTGGAGTGAACTCTCCCCCGATATTCGTGAGTACTCACGAGATTTGGAGTCATCTCGCCTGAAGTCCCTGAGATCTCACAAGATAGAGATTGAATTCTCGCTCCGTATCCTGAGATCTCACGAGTTTTGGCCTGAGGTCTCCAAGCATTGGATGAGATCTCACCAGCCTTGGAGTGAAATATCCGCGAGTTCCCAGAAATCTCACGAGAGTTGGAGTGAAATGTCGCCCTAGGTCCCTTTTCTCTCACGAGAGTTTAGTGAACTGTCGCCCAATGTCATTGGGACGTCCCGATATTTGGATTGAAATCTCGCCCGAGGTCGCTGATATCTCAGGAGATTCGTAGGGAAATCTCGCCCAATGTGATTGTGACCTCAGGAGATTTGGGGTGAAATCTCGCCCAATGTCCATGAGATCTCATGAGATTTAGATTAAATCTCCCTCAATATCTATGAGGCCTCGCGAGATTGGCACGGACGTCTCCAAGGTTGGATGAGATCTCACAAGACTTGGAGTAAACTCTCGCCCAAAGAACAAGAGACCTCAGCAGAGTTGGAGTGAAATCTCGCACAAGTTCCCCGATATCTCACAAGATGTGTAATGAAATCTCGCCCAATGTCGTCGAGACCTCATGAGATTTGGACTGAAATCTCGACCAGGGTCCCTGATATCTCACGAGATTTGTGGAAATCTCGCCTGATGTCATTGGAACCTCCGTAGATTTGGAGTGCAGTCTCGCCCATTGTCCATGAGATCTCACGAGATTTAGATTGAACCGTCACGCAATATCCATGAGATCTCAGGAGAAGGGCACTGACCTCTCCAAAGTTTGGGTGAGATCTCATGGGCCCTGGAGGAAAATCTCGCCCAAAGTCCAAGAGATCTCGAGGGATTTGGAGAGAAATCTCACCCAAAGCCCATGACATCTCATGAGATTGAGAGGGAATTCTCGCCCGATGTCCATGACACCTCACGAGATTTGCAGTAAAGTCTCGCCCAATGACCATGAGATATCGCGAAATTGAGAGTGAAATCTCACCTCTTTTCCATGAGATCTCAAGACATTTGGCCTGAGGTCTCCACATTTGGAAGAGAGCACACGAGATTTGGATAAAAATCTCAGCTGAATCCCAAGAGATCTCACACGATTTGGAGTGAAATCTCGCCCAAGGTCCCTGATGCCTCAAGACATTTGTAGTGAAATCTCGCCCGATGTCATTGTGACCTCAGGATATTCGGAGGGAAACCTCACCCGAATGTCCCTGAGATCAGACGAGATATTGAGTAAAATCTCACCCGATGCCCATCAGTCCCACGATATTTAGATTGAAGTCTCGCTCAATAGCCATGAGATCTCACGAGATTGGCACTGACGTCGCCAAGGTTTGGAGGAGATCTCACAAGACTGGGAGTAAAATCTCGCCCCAATTCAAGAGTTCTCACGAGAGCTGCAGTGAAATCTCGCCCAAGGTCCCTGAGATCTCACGAGATTTGTCGTGAAATCTCGCCCGATCTCATTGTGACCTCAGGAGGAATGGAGTGAAACCTCGCCTAAAATCCATGAGATGTCATGAGATTTGGAGTGAAATCTGAACCGATGCCCATGAGATCTCAGGAGCCTTGGTGGCAAATCTCGCCCGATGTCCATGAGATCTCACGAGATTTAGATTGAAAGCTCGCCCACGGTCGTCCCTGATATCTCACGAGATTTGGAGAGAAATCTGCCCGAGGTCATTGAGACCACATGGTATTTGGAGTGAAATCGCCTCCAATGTCCATGACATATCACGAGATTTGGAATGAATTCTCACGCGATGTCCATACGATCTCACGAGATTTGGACTAATCTCGCCTGATGTCCATGATTTCTCACGAGATATAGAGTGAATTCTGCCTCAATATCCTGAGATCTCACGGGATTTGGACGGAAGTCTCCAAGGATTGGATGAGAGCTCAAGAGACTTGGAGGAAATGATCCCCGAATTCCAAAGGATCTCACGAGAGTGAGAGTGGAGTGAAATCTCGCGCTAGGTCCCTTTTATCTCACGAGAGTTGAGTGAAACCTCGCCCGATGTCATTGAGACCTCACGAGATTTGGATGGAAATCTCGCCCAAGTTCGCTGATATCTCACGAGGTTTGTAGTGAAATCTCTCCCAATGTCATTGTGACCTCACGAGATTTGGAGTGAAATCTCGCCCAATGTCCAGGAGATCTCATGAGATTTGGACTGAGGTCTGCACGTTTTGGATGAGATCTCACGAGACTCGGAATAAAATCTCACCCGATGCCCATGGCATCTCATGGGATTTAGATTGAAGTCTCACGCAATAGCCACGAGATCTCACGAGATTTGGACTGAAGTCTCCAAGGTCTGGATGAGATCTCACGAGACTCGGAGGAAAATACCCTGAATTCCAAGAGATCTCACGAGAGTTGGAGTGAAATCTCAACCAAGCTTCCTGATATCTCAAGAGATTTATACTGAAATCTCGCCCGATGTCATTGGGCCCTCGTGAGATTTGGAGTGAAATATCGCGCCAGGTCTCTGATATCTCACGAGATTTGGAGTGAAATCTTGCCCAAGGCCCCTGAGAGCTCAAGAGAATTAGAGGGAAATCTCGCCCCATGTCATAGTGACCTCAAGAGATTTGGAGTGAAATCTCGCCCAATGCCCATGATCTCACGAGATTTGGAGAGAACTCTGACCCGATATCCATGAGATCTCCCGAGATTTGGAGTAAAATCTCTCCTGATGTCATGAGATCGCACGAGATTTAGAGTGCAATTTCCCTCCATGTCCATGAGATCTCACGAGATTTGGACTGAATTCTCCAAGATTCGGATGAGATCTCCGAGACGTGGAGTCAAATCTCGCTCAACGTCCAAGAATCCTCTTGAGAGTTGGAGTGAAACCTCGCCCAAACTCCCTAACATCTCACGCGGTTTGGAGTGTCATCTCACGCGATGTCATTGAGACCTCACGAGATTTGGATGGAAATCTCGCCCAATGTCCAGGAGATCTCATGAGATTTGGACTGAGGTCTGCACGTTTTGGATGAGATCTCACGAGATTCGGAATCAAATCCCACCCGATGCCCATGCTATCTCGTGGGATTTAGATTGAAGTCTCACGCAATATGCATGAGACCTCACGAGATTTGGAAGGAAGGCTCCAAGGTTTGGATGAGCTCTCACGAGACTTGGAGGAAGATAGCCCCGAATTCCAAGAGGTCTCACGCGAGAGTTGGAGTGAAATCTCGCCCAAGGCCCCTTTTCACGCACGAGAGTGGAGTGAAATTACGCCCGGTAACATTGAGACCTCACGAGATTGGGATTGATATTTCGCCCAAGTTCGCTGAAATCTGACGAGGTGGGTACTGAAATCTCGCCGAAGTCATCGTGACCTCAGGAGACTTGGAGTGACATGTCACCCGATGTCCATGAGATTTCACGAAATTTGGAGTAAATTCTCGCCTGATGTCCATGAGGTCTCACGAGTTATAGATTGAAATCTCGCTCAATATCCATGAGATCTACCGAGATGCGGATTGAATTCTCCAAGGTTCGGATGAGATCTCCGAGACGTGGAGTCAAATCTCGCTCAACGTCCAAGAGTCCTCTTGAGAGTTGGAGTGAAATCTCGCCCAAACTCCCTGTTATCTCACGAGATTTGTAGTGTCATCTCACGCGATGTCATTGAGACCTCACGAGATTTCGACGGAAATCTCGCCCAGGTCCCTGAATATTACGAGATATGTAGTGAAATCTCGCCCGAAGTCATTGTGACCTCAGGAGTTGGGAGTGAAATCTCGCCCAATGTCCATGAGATCTCACGAGATGTGGAGTGAAATCTCGCCCGATATCGATGAGATCACACGAGATTTAGATGGGAAGCTCGCTCATATCCACGAGAACGCACGACGTTGGCCTTGAGGTCTCCAAGGTTTGGGTGAGATTTCACGGGATGCGAGTAAACTCTCGCCCAAAGACCATGAGACCTCACGAGATTGGGAGTGAAATCTCGCCCAAGGTCCCTGATATCTCAAGAGGTTTGGACTGAATCTCCCCCGATGTCATTGACAGCTCACGATGAACGGATAGGAATCTCGCCCAAGGTTGCTGCTATCTCACGAGATCTGTAGTGAAATCTCACCCAAACTCATTGGGACCTCAGGAGATTCGGAGTGAAATCTCCGTCGATGTCCATGCGATCTCAGGAGATTTGGTGTCAAATCTCGCCCGATGTCCATGAGAACTCACGACACATAGACTGAAACCTCGCCCAGGGTCCCTGAAAACTGACGAGATTCGGAGTGAAATCTGCCCGAGGTGATTGAGACCTCACGAGATTTGGAGTGAACTCTCCCCCGATATTCGTGAGTACTCACGAGATTTGGAGTCATCTCGCCTGAAGTCCCTGAGATCTCACAAGATAGAGATTGAATTCTCGCTCCGTATCCTGAGATCTCACGAGTTTTGGCCTGAGGTCTCCAAGCATTGGATGAGATCTCACCAGCCTTGGAGTGAAATATCCGCGAGTTCCCAGAAATCTCACGAGAGTTGGAGTGAAATGTCGCCCTAGGTCCCTTTTCTCTCACGAGAGTTTAGTGAACTGTCGCCCAATGTCATTGGGACGTCCCGATATTTGGATTGAAATCTCGCCCGAGGTCGCTGATATCTCAGGAGATTCGTAGGGAAATCTCGCCCAATGTGATTGTGACCTCAGGAGATTTGGGGTGAAATCTCGCCCAATGTCCATGAGATCTCATGAGATTTAGATTAAATCTCCCTCAATATCTATGAGGCCTCGCGAGATTGGCACGGACGTCTCCAAGGTTGGATGAGATCTCACAAGACTTGGAGTAAACTCTCGCCCAAAGAACAAGAGACCTCAGCAGAGTTGGAGTGAAATCTCGCACAAGTTCCCCGATATCTCACAAGATGTGTAATGAAATCTCGCCCAATGTCGTCGAGACCTCATGAGATTTGGACTGAAATCTCGACCAGGGTCCCTGATATCTCACGAGATTTGTGGAAATCTCGCCTGATGTCATTGGAACCTCCGTAGATTTGGAGTGCAGTCTCGCCCATTGTCCATGAGATCTCACGAGATTTAGATTGAACCGTCACGCAATATCCATGAGATCTCAGGAGAAGGGCACTGACCTCTCCAAAGTTTGGGTGAGATCTCATGGGCCCTGGAGGAAAATCTCGCCCAAAGTCCAAGAGATCTCGAGGGATTTGGAGAGAAATCTCACCCAAAGCCCATGACATCTCATGAGATTGAGAGGGAATTCTCGCCCGATGTCCATGACACCTCACGAGATTTGCAGTAAAGTCTCGCCCAATGACCATGAGATATCGCGAAATTGAGAGTGAAATCTCACCTCTTTTCCATGAGATCTCAAGACATTTGGCCTGAGGTCTCCACATTTGGAAGAGAGCACACGAGATTTGGATAAAAATCTCAGCTGAATCCCAAGAGATCTCACACGATTTGGAGTGAAATCTCGCCCAAGGTCCCTGATGCCTCAAGACATTTGTAGTGAAATCTCGCCCGATGTCATTGTGACCTCAGGATATTCGGAGGGAAACCTCACCCGAATGTCCCTGAGATCAGACGAGATATTGAGTAAAATCTCACCCGATGCCCATCAGTCCCACGATATTTAGATTGAAGTCTCGCTCAATAGCCATGAGATCTCACGAGATTGGCACTGACGTCGCCAAGGTTTGGAGGAGATCTCACAAGACTGGGAGTAAAATCTCGCCCCAATTCAAGAGTTCTCACGAGAGCTGCAGTGAAATCTCGCCCAAGGTCCCTGAGATCTCACGAGATTTGTCGTGAAATCTCGCCCGATCTCATTGTGACCTCAGGAGGAATGGAGTGAAACCTCGCCTAAAATCCATGAGATGTCATGAGATTTGGAGTGAAATCTGAACCGATGCCCATGAGATCTCAGAAGCCTTGGTGGCAAATCTCGCCCGATGTCCATGAGATCTCACGAGATTTAGATTGAAAGCTCGCCCACGGTCGTCCCTGATATCTCACGAGATTTGGAGAGAAATCTGCCCGAGGTCATTGAGACCACATGGTATTTGGAGTGAAATCGCCTCCAATGTCCATGACATATCACGAGATTTGGAATGAATTCTCACGCGATGTCCATACGATCTCACGAGATTTGGACTAATCTCGCCTGATGTCCATGATTTCTCACGAGATATAGAGTGAATTCTGCCTCAATATCCTGAGATCTCACGGGATTTGGACGGAAGTCTCCAAGGATTGGATGAGAGCTCAAGAGACTTGGAGGAAATGATCCCCGAATTCCAAAGGATCTCACGAGAGTGAGAGTGGAGTGAAATCTCGCCCTAGGTCCCTTTTATCTCACGAGAGTTGAGTGAAACCTCGCCCGATGTCATTGAGACCTCACGAGATTTGGATGGAAATCTCGCCCAAGTTCGCTGATATCTCACGAGGTTTGTAGTGAAATCTCTCCCAATGTCATTGTGACCTCACGAGATTTGGAGTGAAATCTCGCCCAATGTCCAGGAGATCTCATGAGATTTGGACTGAGGTCTGCACGTTTTGGATGAGATCTCACGAGACTCGGAATAAAATCTCACCCGATGCCCATGGCATCTCATGGGATTTAGATTGAAGTCTCACGCAATAGCCACGAGATCTCACGAGATTTGGACTGAAGTCTCCAAGGTCTGGATGAGATCTCACGAGACTCGGAGGAAAATACCCTGAATTCCAAGAGATCTCACGAGAGTTGGAGTGAAATCTCAACCAAGCTTCCTGATATCTCAAGAGATTTATACTGAAATCTCGCCCGATGTCATTGGGCCCTCGCGAGATTTGGAGTGAAATATCGCGCCAGGTCTCTGATATCTCACGAGATTTGGAGTGAAATCTTGCCCAAGGCCCCTGAGAGCTCAAGAGAATTAGAGGGAAATCTCGCCCCATGTCATTGTGACCTCAAGAGATTTGGAGTGAAATCTCGCCCAATGCCCATGATCTCACGAGATTTGGAGAGAACTCTGACCCGATATCCATGAGATCTCCCGAGATTTGGAGTAAAATCTCTCCTGATGTCATGAGATCGCACGAGATTTAGAGTGCAATTTCCCTCCATGTCCATGAGATCTCACGAGATTTGGACTGAATTCTCCAAGATTCGGATGAGATCTCCGAGACGTGGAGTCAAATCTCGCTCAACGTCCAAGAATCCTCTTGAGAGTTGGAGTGAAACCTCGCCCAAACTCCCTAACATCTCACGCGGTTTGGAGTGTCATCTCACGCGATGTCATTGAGACCTCACGAGATTTGGATGGAAATCTCGCCCAATGTCCAGGAGATCTCATGAGATTTGGACTGAGGTCTGCACGTTTTGGATGAGATCTCACGAGATTCGGAATCAAATCCCACCCGATGCCCATGCTATCTCGTGGGATTTAGATTGAAGTCTCACGCAATATGCATGAGACCTCACGAGATTTGGACGGAAGGCTCCAAGGTTTGGATGAGCTCTCACGAGACTTGGAGGAAGATAGCCCCGAATTCCAAGAGGTCTCACGCGAGAGTTGGAGTGAAATCTCGCCCAAGGCCCCTTTTCACGCACGAGAGTGGAGTGAAATTACGCCCGATAACATTCAGACCTCACGAGATTGGGATTGATATTTCGCCCAAGTTCGCTGAAATCTGACGAGGTGGGTACTGAAATCTCGCCGAAGTCATTGTGACCTCAGGAGACTTGGAGTGACATGTCACCCGATGTCCATGAGATTTCACGAAATTTGGAGTAAATTCTCGCCTGATGTCCATGAGGTCTCACGAGTTATAGATTGAAATCTCGCTCAATATCCATGAGATCTACCGAGATGCGGATTGAATTCTCCAAGGTTCGGATGAGATCTCCGAGACGTGGAGTCAAATCTCGCTCAACGTCCAAGAGTCCTCTTGAGAGTTGGAGTGAAATCTCGCCCAAACTCCCTGTTATCTCACGAGATTTGTAGTGTCATCTCACGCGATGTCATTGAGACCTCACGAGATTTCGACGGAAATCTCGCCCAGGTCCCTGAATATTACGAGATATGTAGTGAAATCTCGCCCGAAGTCATTGTGACCTCAGGAGTTGGGAGTGAAATCTCGCCCAATGTCCATGAGATCTCACGAGATGTGGAGTGAAATCTCGCCCGATATTGATGAGATCACACGAGATTTAGATGGGAAGCTCGCTCATATCCACGAGAACGCACGACGTTGGCCTTGAGGTCTCCAAGGTTTGGGTGAGATTTCACGGGATGCGAGTAAACTCTCGCCCAAAGACCATGAGACCTCACGAGATTGGGAGTGAAATCTCGCCCAAGGTCCCTGATATCTCAAGAGGTTTGGACTGAATCTCCCCCGATGTCATTGACAGCTCACGATGAACGGATAGGAATCTCGCCCAAGGTTGCTGCTATCTCACGAGATCTGTAGTGAAATCTCACCCAAACTCATTGGGACCTCAGGAGATTCGGAGTGAAATCTCCGTCGATGTCCATGCGATCTCAGGAGATTTGGTGTCAAATCTCGCCCGATGTCCATGAGAACTCACGACACATAGACTGAAACCTCGCCCAGGGTCCCTGAAAACTGACGAGATTCGGAGTGAAATCTGCCCGAGGTGATTGAGACCTCACGAGATTTGGAGTGAACTCTCCCCCGATATTCGTGAGTACTCACGAGATTTGGAGTCATCTCGCCTGAAGTCCCTGAGATCTCACAAGATAGAGATTGAATTCTCGCTCCGTATCCTGAGATCTCACGAGTTTTGGCCTGAGGTCTCCAAGCATTGGATGAGATCTCACCAGCCTTGGAGTGAAATATCCGCGAGTTCCCAGAAATCTCACGAGAGTTGGAGTGAAATGTCGCCCTAGGTCCCTTTTCTCTCACGAGAGTTTAGTGAACTGTCGCCCAATGTCATTGGGACGTCCCGATATTTGGATTGAAATCTCGCCCGAGGTCGCTGATATCTCAGGAGATTCGTAGGGAAATCTCGCCCAATGTGATTGTGACCTCAGGAGATTTGGGGTGAAATCTCGCCCAATGTCCATGAGATCTCATGAGATTTAGATTAAATCTCCCTCAATATCTATGAGGCCTCGCGAGATTGGCACGGATGTCTCCAAGGTTGGATGAGATCTCACAAGACTTGGAGTAAACTCTCGCCCAAAGAACAAGAGACCTCAGCAGAGTTGGAGTGAAATCTCGCACAAGTTCCCCGATATCTCACAAGATGTGTAATGAAATCTCGCCCAATGTCGTCGAGACCTCATGAGATTTGGACTGAAATCTCGACCAGGGTCCCTGATATCTCACGAGATTTGTGGAAATCTCGCCTGATGTCATTGGAACCTCCGTAGATTTGGAGTGCAGTCTCGCCCATTGTCCATGAGATCTCACGAGATTTAGATTGAACCGTCACGCAATATCCATGAGATCTCAGGAGAAGGGCACTGACCTCTCCAAAGTTTGGGTGAGATCTCATGGGCCCTGGAGGAAAATCTCGCCCAAAGTCCAAGAGATCTCGAGGGATTTGGAGAGAAATCTCACCCAAAGCCCATGACATCTCATGAGATTGAGAGGGAATTCTCGCCCGATGTCCATGACACCTCACGAGATTTGCAGTAAAGTCTCGCCCAATGACCATGAGATATCGCGAAATTGAGAGTGAAATCTCACCTCTTTTCCATGAGATCTCAAGACATTTGGCCTGAGGTCTCCACATTTGGAAGAGAGCACACGAGATTTGGATAAAAATCTCAGCTGAATCCCAAGAGATCTCACACGATTTGGAGTGAAATCTCGCCCAAGGTCCCTGATGCCTCAAGACATTTGTAGTGAAATCTCGCCCGATGTCATTGTGACCTCAGGATATTCGGAGGGAAACCTCACCCGAATGTCCCTGAGATCAGACGAGATATTGAGTAAAATCTCACCCGATGCCCATCAGTCCCACGATATTTAGATTGAAGTCTCGCTCAATAGCCATGAGATCTCACGAGATTGGCACTGACGTCGCCAAGGTTTGGAGGAGATCTCACAAGACTGGGAGTAAAATCTCGCCCCAATTCAAGAGTTCTCACGAGAGCTGCAGTGAAATCTCGCCCAAGGTCCCTGAGATCTCACGAGATTTGTCGTGAAATCTCGCCCGATCTCATTGTGACCTCAGGAGGAATGGAGTGAAACCTCGCCTAAAATCCATGAGATGTCATGAGATTTGGAGTGAAATCTGAACCGATGCCCATGAGATCTCAGGAGCCTTGGTGGCAAATCTCGCCCGATGTCCATGAGATCTCACGAGATTTAGATTGAAAGCTCGCCCACGGTCGTCCCTGATATCTCACGAGATTTGGAGAGAAATCTGCCCGAGGTCATTGAGACCACATGGTATTTGGAGTGAAATCGCCTCCAATGTCCATGACATATCACGAGATTTGGAATGAATTCTCACGCGATGTCCATACGATCTCACGAGATTTGGACTAATCTCGCCTGATGTCCATGATTTCTCACGAGATATAGAGTGAATTCTGCCTCAATATCCTGAGATCTCACGGGATTTGGACGGAAGTCTCCAAGGATTGGATGAGAGCTCAAGAGACTTGGAGGAAATGATCCCCGAATTCCAAAGGATCTCACGAGAGTGAGAGTGGAGTGAAATCTCGCCCTAGGTCCCTTTTATCTCACGAGAGTTGAGTGAAACCTCGCCCGATGTCATTGAGACTCACGAGATTTGGATGGAAATCTCGCCCAAGTTCGCTGATATCTCACGAGGTTTGTAGTGAAATCTCTCCCAATGTCATTGTGACCTCACGAGATTTGGAGTGAAATCTCGCCCAATGTCCAGGAGATCTCATGAGATTTGGACTGAGGTCTGCACGTTTTGGATGAGATCTCACGAGACTCGGAATAAAATCTCACCCGATGCCCATGGCATCTCATGGGATTTAGATTGAAGTCTCACGCAATAGCCACGAGATCTCACGAGATTTGGACTGAAGTCTCCAAGGTCTGGATGAGATCTCACGAGACTCGGAGGAAAATACCCTGAATTCCAAGAGATCTCACGAGAGTTGGAGTGAAATCTCAACCAAGCTTCCTGATATCTCAAGAGATTTATACTGAAATCTCGCCCGATGTCATTGGGCCCTCGCGAGATTTGGAGTGAAATATCGCGCCAGGTCTCTGATATCTCACGAGATTTGGAGTGAAATCTTGCCCAAGGCCCCTGAGAGCTCAAGAGAATTAGAGGGAAATCTCGCCCCATGTCATTGTGACCTCAAGAGATTTGGAGTGAAATCTCGCCCAATGCCCATGATCTCACGAGATTTGGAGAGAACTCTGACCCGATATCCATGAGATCTCCCGAGATTTGGAGTAAAATCTCTCCTGATGTCATGAGATCGCACGAGATTTAGAGTGCAATTTCCCTCCATGTCCATGAGATCTCACGAGATTTGGACTGAATTCTCCAAGATTCGGATGAGATCTCCGAGACGTGGAGTCAAATCTCGCTCAACGTCCAAGAATCCTCTTGAGAGTTGGAGTGAAACCTCGCCCAAACTCCCTAACATCTCACGCGGTTTGGAGTGTCATCTCACGCGATGTCATTGAGACCTCACGAGATTTGGATGGAAATCTCGCCCAATGTCCAGGAGATCTCATGAGATTTGGACTGAGGTCTGCACGTTTTGGATGAGATCTCACGAGATTCGGAATCAAATCCCACCCGATGCCCATGCTATCTCGTGGGATTTAGATTGAAGTCTCACGCAATATGCATGAGACCTCACGAGATTTGGACGGAAGGCTCCAAGGTTTGGATGAGCTCTCACGAGACTTGGAGGAAGATAGCCCCGAATTCCAAGAGGTCTCACGCGAGAGTTGGAGTGAAATCTCGCCCAAGGCCCCTTTTCACGCACGAGAGTGGAGTGAAATTACGCCCGGTAACATTGAGACCTCACGAGATTGGGATTGATATTTCGCCCAAGTTCGCTGAAATCTGACGAGGTGGGTACTGAAATCTCGCCGAAGTCATTGTGACCTCAGGAGACTTGGAGTGACATGTCACCCGATGTCCATGAGACTTCACGAAATTTGGAGTAAATTCTCGCCTGATGTCCATGAGGTCTCACGAGTTATAGATTGAAATCTCGCTCAATATCCATGAGATCTACCGAGATGCGGATTGAATTCTCCAAGGTTCGGATGAGATCTCCGAGACGTGGAGTCAAATCTCGCTCAACGTCCAAGAGTCCTCTTGAGAGTTGGAGTGAAATCTCGCCCAAACTCCCTGTTATCTCACGAGATTTGTAGTGTCATCTCACGCGATGTCATTGAGACCTCACGAGATTTCGACGGAAATCTCGCCCAGGTCCCTGAATATTACGAGATATGTAGTGAAATCTCGCCCGAAGTCATTGTGACCTCAGGAGTTGGGAGTGAAATCTCGCCCAATGTCCATGAGATCTCACGAGATGTGGAGTGAAATCTCGCCCGATATTGATGAGATCACACGAGATTTAGATGGGAAGCTCGCTCATATCCACGAGAACGCACGACGTTGGCCTTGAGGTCTCCAAGGTTTGGGTGAGATTTCACGGGATGCGAGTAAACTCTCGCCCAAAGACCATGAGACCTCACGAGATTGGGAGTGAAATCTCGCCCAAGGTCCCTGATATCTCAAGAGGTTTGGACTGAATCTCCCCCGATGTCATTGACAGCTCACGATGAACGGATAGGAATCTCGCCCAAGGTTGCTGCTATCTCACGAGATCTGTAGTGAAATCTCACCCAAACTCATTGGGACCTCAGGAGATTCGGAGTGAAATCTCCGTCGATGTCCATGCGATCTCAGGAGATTTGGTGTCAAATCTCGCCCGATGTCCATGAGAACTCACGACACATAGACTGAAACCTCGCCCAGGGTCCCTGAAAACTGACGAGATTCGGAGTGAAATCTGCCCGAGGTGATTGAGACCTCACGAGATTTGGAGTGAACTCTCCCCCGATATTCGTGAGTACTCACGAGATTTGGAGTCATCTCGCCTGAAGTCCCTGAGATCTCACAAGATAGAGATTGAATTCTCGCTCCATATCCTGAGATCTCACGAGTTTTGGCCTGAGGTCTCCAAGCATTGGATGAGATCTCACCAGCCTTGGAGTGAAATATCCGCGAGTTCCCAGAAATCTCACGAGAGTTGGAGTGAAATGTCGCCCTAGGTCCCTTTTCTCTCACGAGAGTTTAGTGAACTGTCGCCCAATGTCATTGGGACGTCCCGATATTTGGATTGAAATCTCGCCCGAGGTCGCTGATATCTCAGGAGATTCGTAGGGAAATCTCGCCCAATGTGATTGTGACCTCAGGAGATTTGGGGTGAAATCTCGCCCAATGTCCATGAGATCTCATGAGATTTAGATTAAATCTCCCTCAATATCTATGAGGCCTCGCGAGATTGGCACGGACGTCTCCAAGGTTGGATGAGATCTCACAAGACTTGGAGTAAACTCTCGCCCAAAGAACAAGAGACCTCAGCAGAGTTGGAGTGAAATCTCGCACAAGTTCCCCGATATCTCACAAGATGTGTAATGAAATCTCGCCCAATGTCGTCGAGACCTCATGAGATTTGGACTGAAATCTCGACCAGGGTCCCTGATATCTCACGAGATTTGTGGAAATCTCGCCTGATGTCATTGGAACCTCCGTAGATTTGGAGTGCAGTCTCGCCCATTGTCCATGAGATCTCACGAGATTTAGATTGAACCGTCACGCAATATCCATGAGATCTCAGGAGAAGGGCACTGACCTCTCCAAAGTTTGGGTGAGATCTCATGGGCCCTGGAGGAAAATCTCGCCCAAAGTCCAAGAGATCTCGAGGGATTTGGAGAGAAATCTCACCCAAAGCCCATGACATCTCATGAGATTGAGAGGGAATTCTCGCCCGATGTCCATGACACCTCACGAGATTTGCAGTAAAGTCTCGCCCAATGACCATGAGATATCGCGAAATTGAGAGTGAAATCTCACCTCTTTTCCATGAGATCTCAAGACATTTGGCCTGAGGTCTCCACATTTGGAAGAGAGCACACGAGATTTGGATAAAAATCTCAGCTGAATCCCAAGAGATCTCACACGATTTGGAGTGAAATCTCGCCCAAGGTCCCTGATGCCTCAAGACATTTGTAGTGAAATCTCGCCCGATGTCATTGTGACCTCAGGATATTCGGAGGGAAACCTCACCCGAATGTCCCTGAGATCAGACGAGATATTGAGTAAAATCTCACCCGATGCCCATCAGTCCCACGATATTTAGATTGAAGTCTCGCTCAATAGCCATGAGATCTCACGAGATTGGCACTGACGTCGCCAAGGTTTGGAGGAGATCTCACAAGACTGGGAGTAAAATCTCGCCCCAATTCAAGAGTTCTCACGAGAGCTGCAGTGAAATCTCGCCCAAGGTCCCTGAGATCTCACGAGATTTGTCGTGAAATCTCGCCCGATCTCATTGTGACCTCAGGAGGAATGGAGTGAAACCTCGCCTAAAATCCATGAGATGTCATGAGATTTGGAGTGAAATCTGAACCGATGCCCATGAGATCTCAGGAGCCTTGGTGGCAAATCTCGCCCGATGTCCATGAGATCTCACGAGATTTAGATTGAAAGCTCGCCCACGGTCGTCCCTGATATCTCACGAGATTTGGAGAGAAATCTGCCCGAGGTCATTGAGACCACATGGTATTTGGAGTGAAATCGCCTCCAATGTCCATGACATATCACGAGATTTGGAATGAATTCTCACGCGATGTCCATACGATCTCACGAGATTTGGACTAATCTCGCCTGATGTCCATGATTTCTCACGAGATATAGAGTGAATTCTGCCTCAATATCCTGAGATCTCACGGGATTTGGACGGAAGTCTCCAAGGATTGGATGAGAGCTCAAGAGACTTGGAGGAAATGATCCCCGAATTCCAAAGGATCTCACGAGAGTGAGAGTGGAGTGAAATCTCGCCCTAGGTCCCTTTTATCTCACGAGAGTTGAGTGAAACCTCGCCCGATGTCATTGAGACCTCACGAGATTTGGATGGGAAGCTCGCTCATATCCACGAGAACGCACGACGTTGGCCTTGAGGTCTCCAAGGTTTGGGTGAGATTTCACGGGATGCGAGTAAACTCTCGCCCAAAGACCATGAGACCTCACGAGATTGGGAGTGAAATCTCGCCCAAGGTCCCTGATATCTCAAGAGGTTTGGACTGAATCTCCCCCGATATCATTGACAGCTCACGATGAACGGATAGGAATCTCGCCCAAGGTTGCTGCTATCTCACGAGATCTGTAGTGAAATCTCACCCAAACTCATTGGGACCTCAGGAGATTCGGAGTGAAATCTCCGTCGATGTCCATGCGATCTCAGGAGATTTGGTGTCAAATCTCGCCCGATGTCCATGAGAACTCACGACACATAGACTGAAACCTCGCCCAGGGTCCCTGAAAACTGACGAGATTCGGAGTGAAATCTGCCCGAGGTGATTGAGACCTCACGAGATTTGGAGTGAACTCTCCCCCGATATTCGTGAGTACTCACGAGATTTGGAGTCATCTCGCCTGAAGTCCCTGAGATCTCACAAGATAGAGATTGAATTCTCGCTCCATATCCTGAGATCTCACGAGTTTTGGCCTGAGGTCTCCAAGCATTGGATGAGATCTCACCAGCCTTGGAGTGAAATATCCGCGAGTTCCCAGAAATCTCACGAGAGTTGGAGTGAAATGTCGCCCTAGGTCCCTTTTCTCTCACGAGAGTTTAGTGAACTGTCGCCCAATGTCATTGGGACGTCCCGATATTTGGATTGAAATCTCGCCCGAGGTCGCTGATATCTCAGGAGATTCGTAGGGAAATCTCGCCCAATGTGATTGTGACCTCAGGAGATTTGGGGTGAAATCTCGCCCAATGTCCATGAGATCTCATGAGATTTAGATTAAATCTCCCTCAATATCTATGAGGCCTCGCGAGATTGGCACGGACGTCTCCAAGGTTGGATGAGATCTCACAAGACTTGGAGTAAACTCTCGCCCAAAGAACAAGAGACCTCAGCAGAGTTGGAGTGAAATCTCGCACAAGTTCCCCGATATCTCACAAGATGTGTAATGAAATCTCGCCCAATGTCGTCGAGACCTCATGAGATTTGGACTGAAATCTCGACCAGGGTCCCTGATATCTCACGAGATTTGTGGAAATCTCGCCTGATGTCATTGGAACCTCCGTAGATTTGGAGTGCAGTCTCGCCCATTGTCCATGAGATCTCACGAGATTTAGATTGAACCGTCACGCAATATCCATGAGATCTCAGGAGAAGGGCACTGACCTCTCCAAAGTTTGGGTGAGATCTCATGGGCCCTGGAGGAAAATCTCGCCCAAAGTCCAAGAGATCTCGAGGGATTTGGAGAGAAATCTCACCCAAAGCCCATGACATCTCATGAGATTGAGAGGGAATTCTCGCCCGATGTCCATGACACCTCACGAGATTTGCAGTAAAATCTCGCCCAATGACCATGAGATATCGCGAAATTGAGAGTGAAATCTCACCTCTTTTCCATGAGATCTCAAGACATTTGGCCTGAGGTCTCCACATTTGGAAGAGAGCACACGAGATTTGGATAAAAATCTCAGCTGAATCCCAAGAGATCTCACACGATTTGGAGTGAAATCTCGCCCAAGGTCCCTGATGCCTCAAGACATTTGTAGTGAAATCTCGCCCGATGTCATTGTGACCTCAGGATATTCGGAGGGAAACCTCACCCGAATGTCCCTGAGATCAGACGAGATATTGAGTAAAATCTCACCCGATGCCCATCAGTCCCACGATATTTAGATTGAAGTCTCGCTCAATAGCCATGAGATCTCACGAGATTGGCACTGACGTCGCCAAGGTTTGGAGGAGATCTCACAAGACTGGGAGTAAAATCTCGCCCCAATTCAAGAGTTCTCACGAGAGCTGCAGTGAAATCTCGCCCAAGGTCCCTGAGATCTCACGAGATTTGTCGTGAAATCTCGCCCGATCTCATTGTGACCTCAGGAGGAATGGAGTGAAACCTCGCCTAAAATCCATGAGATGTCATGAGATTTGGAGTGAAATCTGAACCGATGCCCATGAGATCTCAGGAGCCTTGGTGGCAAATCTCGCCCGATGTCCATGAGATCTCACGAGATTTAGATTGAAAGCTCGCCCACGGTCGTCCCTGATATCTCACGAGATTTGGAGAGAAATCTGCCCGAGGTCATTGAGACCACATGGTATTTGGAGTGAAATCGCCTCCAATGTCCATGACATATCACGAGATTTGGAATGAATTCTCACGCGATGTCCATACGATCTCACGAGATTTGGACTAATCTCGCCTGATGTCCATGATTTCTCACGAGATATAGAGTGAATTCTGCCTCAATATCCTGAGATCTCACGGGATTTGGACGGAAGTCTCCAAGGATTGGATGAGAGCTCAAGAGACTTGGAGGAAATGATCCCCGAATTCCAAAGGATCTCACGAGAGTGAGAGTGGAGTGAAATCTCGCCCTAGGTCCCTTTTATCTCACGAGAGTTGAGTGAAACCTCGCCCGATGTCATTGAGACCTCACGAGATTTGGATGGAAATCTCGCCCAAGTTCGCTGATATCTCACGAGGTTTGTAGTGAAATCTCTCCCAATGTCATTGTGACCTCACGAGATTTGGAGTGAAATCTCGCCCAATGTCCAGGAGATCTCATGAGATTTGGACTGAGGTCTGCACGTTTTGGATGAGATCTCACGAGACTCGGAATAAAATCTCACCCGATGCCCATGGCATCTCATGGGATTTAGATTGAAGTCTCACGCAATAGCCACGAGATCTCACGAGATTTGGACTGAAGTCTCCAAGGTCTGGATGAGATCTCACGAGACTCGGAGGAAAATACCCTGAATTCCAAGAGATCTCACGAGAGTTGGAGTGAAATCTCAACCAAGCTTCCTGATATCTCAAGAGATTTATACTGAAATCTCGCCCGATGTCATTGGGCCCTCGCGAGATTTGGAGTGAAATATCGCGCCAGGTCTCTGATATCTCACGAGATTTGGAGTGAAATCTTGCCCAAGGCCCCTGAGAGCTCAAGAGAATTAGAGGGAAATCTCGCCCCATGTCATTGTGACCTCAAGAGATTTGGAGTGAAATCTCGCCCAATGCCCATGATCTCACGAGATTTGGAGAGAACTCTGACCCGATATCCATGAGATCTCCCGAGATTTGGAGTAAAATCTCTCCTGATGTCATGAGATCGCACGAGATTTAGAGTGCAATTTCCCTCCATGTCCATGAGATCTCACGAGATTTGGACTGAATTCTCCAAGATTCGGATGAGATCTCCGAGACGTGGAGTCAAATCTCGCTCAACGTCCAAGAATCCTCTTGAGAGTTGGAGTGAAACCTCGCCCAAACTCCCTAACATCTCACGCGATTTGGAGTGTCATCTCACGCGATGTCATTGAGACCTCACGAGATTTGGATGGAAATCTCGCCCAAAGTCCAGGAGATCTCATGAGATTTGGACTGAGGTCTGCACGTTTTGGATGAGATCTCACGAGATTCGGAATCAAATCCCACCCGATGCCCATGCTCTCTCGTGGGATTTAGATTGAAGTCTCACGCAATATGCATGAGACCTCACGAGATTTGGACGGAAGGCTCCAAGGTTTGGATGAGGTCTCACGAAACTTGGAGGAAAATAGCCCCGAATTCCAAGAGGTCTCACGCGAGAGTTGGAGTGAAATCTCGCCCAAGGCCCCTTTTCACGCACGAGAGTGGAGTGAAATTGCACCCGGTAACATTGAGACCTCACGAGATTGGGATTGATATTTCGCCCAAGTTCGCTGAAATCTGACCAGGTGGGTACTGAAATCTCGCCGAAGTCATCGTGACCTCAGGAGACTTGGAGTGACATGTCACCCGATGTCCATGAGACTTCACGAAATTTGGAGTAAATTATCGCCTGATGTCCATGAGGTCTCACGAGTTATAGATTGAAATCTCGCTCAATATCCATGAGATCTACCGAGATGCGGATTGAATTCTCCAAGGTTCGGATGAGATCTCCGAGACGTGGAGTCAAATCTCGCTCAACGTCCAAGAGTCCTCTTGAGAGTTGGAGTGAAATCTCGCCCAAACTCCCTGTTATCTCACGAGATTTGTAGTGTCATCTCACGCGATGTCATTGAGACCTCACGAGATTTCGACGGAAATCTCGCCCAGGTCCCTGAATATTACGAGATATGTAGTGAAATCTCGCCCGAAGTCATTGTGACCTCAGGAGTTGGGAGTGAAATCTCGCCCAATGTCCATGAGATCTCACGAGATGTGGAGTGAAATCTCGCCCGATATCGATGAGATCACACGAGATTTAGATGGGAAGCTCGCTCATATCCACGAGAACGCACGACGTTGGCCTTGAGGTCTCCAAGGTTTGGGTGAGATTTCACGGGATGCGAGTAAACTCTCGCCCAAAGACCATGAGACCTCACGAGATTGGGAGTGAAATCTCGCCCAAGGTCCCTGATATCTCAAGAGGTTTGGACTGAATCTCCCCCGATGTCATTGACAGCTCACGATGAACGGATAGGAATCTCGCCCAAGGTTGCTGCTATCTCACGAGATCTGTAGTGAAATCTCACCCAAACTCATTGGGACCTCAGGAGATTCGGAGTGAAATCTCCGTCGATGTCCATGCGATCTCAGGAGATTTGGTGTCAAATCTCGCCCGATGTCCATGAGAACTCACGACACATAGACTGAAACCTTGCCCAGGGTCCCTGAAAACTGACGAGATTCGGAGTGAAATCTGCCCGAGGTGATTGAGACCTCACGAGATTTGGAGTGAACTCTCCCCCGATATTCGTGAGTACTCACGAGATTTGGAGTCATCTCGCCTGAAGTCCCTGAGATCTCACAAGATAGAGATTGAATTCTCGCTCCATATCCTGAGATCTCACGAGTTTTGGCCTGAGGTCTCCAAGCATTGGATGAGATCTCACCAGCCTTGGAGTGAAATATCCGCGAGTTCCCAGAAATCTCACGAGAGTTGGAGTGAAATGTCGCCCTAGGTCCCTTTTCTCTC
Source organism: Eumetopias jubatus (assembly GCF_037043125.1). Taxonomy (NCBI): domain Eukaryota; kingdom Metazoa; phylum Chordata; class Mammalia; order Carnivora; family Otariidae; genus Eumetopias; species Eumetopias jubatus. The sequence continues at coordinate 48,508 of NW_028274968.1, forward strand.
ACGAGAGTTTAGTGAACTGTCGCCCAATGTCATTGGGACGTCCCGATATTTGGATTGAAATCTCGCCCGAGGTCGCTGATATCTCAGGAGATTCGTAGGGAAATCTCGCCCAATGTGATTGTGACCTCAGGAGATTTGGGGTGAAATCTCGCCCAATGTCCATGAGATCTCATGAGATTTAGATTAAATCTCCCTCAATATCTATGAGGCCTCGCGAGATTGGCACGGACGTCTCCAAGGTTGGATGAGATCTCACAAGACTTGGAGTAAACTCTCGCCCAAAGAACAAGAGACCTCAGCAGAGTTGGAGTGAAATCTCGCACAAGTTCCCCGATATCTCACAAGATGTGTAATGAAATCTCGCCCAATGTCGTCGAGACCTCATGAGATTTGGACTGAAATCTCGACCAGGGTCCCTGATATCTCACGAGATTTGTGGAAATCTCGCCTGATGTCATTGGAACCTCCGTAGATTTGGAGTGCAGTCTCGCCCATTGTCCATGAGATCTCACGAGATTTAGATTGAACCGTCACGCAATATCCATGAGATCTCAGGAGAAGGGCACTGACCTCTCCAAAGTTTGGGTGAGATCTCATGGGCCCTGGAGGAAAATCTCGCCCAAAGTCCAAGAGATCTCGAGGGATTTGGAGAGAAATCTCACCCAAAGCCCATGACATCTCATGAGATTGAGAGGGAATTCTCGCCCGATGTCCATGACACCTCACGAGATTTGCAGTAAAGTCTCGCCCAATGACCATGAGATATCGCGAAATTGAGAGTGAAATCTCACCTCTTTTCCATGAGATCTCAAGACATTTGGCCTGAGGTCTCCACATTTGGAAGAGAGCACACGAGATTTGGATAAAAATCTCAGCTGAATCCCAAGAGATCTCACACGATTTGGAGTGAAATCTCGCCCAAGGTCCCTGATGCCTCAAGACATTTGTAGTGAAATCTCGCCCGATGTCATTGTGACCTCAGGATATTCGGAGGGAAACCTCACCCGAATGTCCCTGAGATCAGACGAGATATTGAGTAAAATCTCACCCGATGCCCATCAGTCCCACGATATTTAGATTGAAGTCTCGCTCAATAGCCATGAGATCTCACGAGATTGGCACTGACGTCGCCAAGGTTTGGAGGAGATCTCACAAGACTGGGAGTAAAATCTCGCCCCAATTCAAGAGTTCTCACGAGAGCTGCAGTGAAATCTCGCCCAAGGTCCCTGAGATCTCACGAGATTTGTCGTGAAATCTCGCCCGATCTCATTGTGACCTCAGGAGGAATGGAGTGAAACCTCGCCTAAAATCCATGAGATGTCATGAGATTTGGAGTGAAATCTGAACCGATGCCCATGAGATCTCAGGAGCCTTGGTGGCAAATCTCGCCCGATGTCCATGAGATCTCACGAGATTTAGATTGAAAGCTCGCCCACGGTCGTCCCTGATATCTCACGAGATTTGGAGAGAAATCTGCCCGAGGTCATTGAGACCACATGGTATTTGGAGTGAAATCGCCTCCAATGTCCATGACATATCACGAGATTTGGAATGAATTCTCACGCGATGTCCATACGATCTCACGAGATTTGGACTAATCTCGCCTGATGTCCATGATTTCTCACGAGATATAGAGTGAATTCTGCCTCAATATCCTGAGATCTCACGGGATTTGGACGGAAGTCTCCAAGGATTGGATGAGAGCTCAAGAGACTTGGAGGAAATGATCCCCGAAGTCCAAAGGATCTCACGAGAGTGAGAGTGGAGTGAAATCTCGCCCTAGGTCCCTTTTATCTCACGAGAGTTGAGTGAAACCTCGCCCGATGTCATTGAGACCTCACGAGATTTGGATGGAAATCTCGCCCAAGTTCGCTGATATCTCACGAGGTTTGTAGTGAAATCTCTCCCAATGTCATTGTGACCTCACGAGATTTGGAGTGAAATCTCGCCCAATGTCCAGGAGATCTCATGAGATTTGGACTGAGGTCTGCACGTTTTGGATGAGATCTCACGAGACTCGGAATAAAATCTCACCCGATGCCCATGGCATCTCATGGGATTTAGATTGAAGTCTCACGCAATAGCCACGAGATCTCACGAGATTTGGACTGAAGTCTCCAAGGTCTGGATGAGATCTCACGAGACTCGGAGGAAAATACCCTGAATTCCAAGAGATCTCACGAGAGTTGGAGTGAAATCTCAACCAAGCTTCCTGATATCTCAAGAGATTTATACTGAAATCTCGCCCGATGTCATTGGGCCCTCGCGAGATTTGGAGTGAAATATCGCGCCAGGTCTCTGATATCTCACGAGATTTGGAGTGAAATCTTGCCCAAGGCCCCTGAGAGCTCAAGAGAATTAGAGGGAAATCTCGCCCCATGTCATTGTGACCTCAAGAGATTTGGAGTGAAATCTCGCCCAATGCCCATGATCTCACGAGATTTGGAGAGAACTCTGACCCGATATCCATGAGATCTCCCGAGATTTGGAGTAAAATCTCTCCTGATGTCATGAGATCGCACGAGATTTAGAGTGCAATTTCCCTCCATGTCCATGAGATCTCACGAGATTTGGACTGAATTCTCCAAGATTCGGATGAGATCTCCGAGACGTGGAGTCAAATCTCGCTCAACGTCCAAGAATCCTCTTGAGAGTTGGAGTGAAACCTCGCCCAAACTCCCTAACATCTCACGCGATTTGGAGTGTCATCTCACGCGATGTCATTGAGACCTCACGAGATTTGGATGGAAATCTCGCCCAATGTCCAGGAGATCTCATGAGATTTGGACTGAGGTCTGCACGTTTTGGATGAGATCTCACGAGATTCGGAATCAAATCCCACCCGATGCCCATGCTATCTCGTGGGATTTAGATTGAAGTCTCACGCAATATGCATGAGACCTCACGAGATTTGGACGGAAGGCTCCAAGGTTTGGATGAGGTCTCACGAGACTTGGAGGAAGATAGCCCCGAATTCCAAGAGGTCTCACGCGAGAGTTGGAGTGAAATCTCGCCCAAGGCCCCTTTTCACGCACGAGAGTGGAGTGAAATTACGCCCGGTAACATTGAGACCTCACGAGATTGGGATTGATATTTCGCCCAAGTTCGCTGAAATCTGACCAGGTGGGTACTGAAATCTCGCCGAAGTCATCGTGACCTCAGGAGACTTGGAGTGACATGTCACCCGATGTCCATGAGACTTCACGAAATTTGGAGTAAATTATCGCCTGATGTCCATGAGGTCTCACGAGTTATAGATTGAAATCTCGCTCAATATCCATGAGATCTACCGAGATGCGGATTGAATTCTCCAAGGTTCGGATGAGATCTCCGAGACGTGGAGTCAAATCTCGCTCAACGTCCAAGAGTCCTCTTGAGAGTTGGAGTGAAATCTCGCCCAAACTCCCTGTTATCTCACGAGATTTGTAGTGTCATCTCACGCGATGTCATTGAGACCTCACGAGATTTCGACGGAAATCTCGCCCAGGTCCCTGAATATTACGAGATATGTAGTGAAATCTCGCCCGAAGTCATTGTGACCTCAGGAGTTGGGAGTGAAATCTCGCCCAATGTCCATGAGATCTCACGAGATGTGGAGTGAAATCTCGCCCGATATCGATGAGATCACACGAGATTTAGATGGGAAGCTCGCTCATATCCACGAGAACGCACGACGTTGGCCTTGAGGTCTCCAAGGTTTGGGTGAGATTTCACGGGATGCGAGTAAACTCTCGCCCAAAGACCATGAGACCTCACGAGATTGGGAGTGAAATCTCGCCCAAGGTCCCTGATATCTCAAGAGGTTTGGACTGAATCTCCCCCGATGTCATTGACAGCTCACGATGAACGGATAGGAATCTCGCCCAAGGTTGCTGCTATCTCACGAGATCTGTAGTGAAATCTCACCCAAACTCATTGGGACCTCAGGAGATTCGGAGTGAAATCTCCGTCGATGTCCATGCGATCTCAGGAGATTTGGTGTCAAATCTCGCCCGATGTCCATGAGAACTCACGACACATAGACTGAAACCTCGCCCAGGGTCCCTGAAAACTGACGAGATTCGGAGTGAAATCTGCCCGAGGTGATTGAGACCTCACGAGATTTGGAGTGAACCCTCCCCCGATATTCGTGAGTACTCACGAGATTTGGAGTCATCTCGCCTGAAGTCCCTGAGATCTCACAAGATAGAGATTGAATTCTCGCTCCATATCCTGAGATCTCACGAGTTTTGGCCTGAGGTCTCCAAGCATTGGATGAGATCTCACCAGCCTTGGAGTGAAATATCCGCGAGTTCCCAGAAATCTCACGAGAGTTGGAGTGAAATGTCGCCCTAGGTCCCTTTTCTCTCACGAGAGTTTAGTGAACTGTCGCCCAATGTCATTGGGACGTCCCGATATTTGGATTGAAATCTCGCCCGAGGTCGCTGATATCTCAGGAGATTCGTAGGGAAATCTCGCCCAATGTGATTGTGACCTCAGGAGATTTGGGGTGAAATCTCGCCCAATGTCCATGAGATCTCATGAGATTTAGATTAAATCTCCCTCAATATCTATGAGGCCTCGCGAGATTGGCACGGACGTCTCCAAGGTTGGATGAGATCTCACAAGACTTGGAGTAAACTCTCGCCCAAAGAACAAGAGACCTCAGCAGAGTTGGAGTGAAATCTCGCACAAGATCCCCGATATCTCACAAGATGTGTAATGAAATCTCGCCCAATGTCGTCGAGACCTCATGAGATTTGGACTGAAATCTCGACCAGGGTCCCTGATATCTCACGAGATTTGTGGAAATCTCGCCTGATGTCAATGGAACCTCCGTAGATTTGGAGTGCAGTCTCGCCCATTGTCCATGAGATCTCACGAGATTTAGATTGAACCGTCACGCAATATCCATGAGATCTCAGGAGAAGGGCACTGACCTCTCCAAAGTTTGGGTGAGATCTCATGGGCCCTGGAGGAAAATCTCGCCCAAAGTCCAAGAGATCTCGAGGGATTTGGAGAGAAATCTCACCCAAAGCCCATGACATCTCATGAGATTGAGAGGGAATTCTCGCCCGATGTCCATGACACCTCACGGGATTTGCAGTAAAGTCTCGCCCAATGACCATGAGATATCGCGAAATTGAGAGTGAAATCTCACCTCTTTTCCATGAGATCTCAAGACATTTGGCCTGAGGTCTCCACATTTGGAAGAGAGCACACGAGATTTGGATAAAAATCTCAGCTGAATCCCAAGAGATCTCACACGATTTGGAGTGAAATCTCGCCCAAGGTCCCTGATGCCTCAAGACATTTGTAGTGAAATCTCGCCCGATGTCATTGTGACCTCAGGATATTCGGAGGGAAACCTCACCCGAATGTCCCTGAGATCAGACGAGATATTGAGTAAAATCTCACCCGATGCCCATCAGTCCCACGATATTTAGATTGAAGTCTCGCTCAATAGCCATGAGATCTCACGAGATTGGCACTGACGTCGCCAAGGTTTGGAGGAGATCTCACAAGACTGGGAGTAAAATCTCGCCCCAATTCAAGAGTTCTCACGAGAGCTGCAGTGAAATCTCGCCCAAGGTCCCTGAGATCTCACGAGATTTGTCGTGAAATCTCGCCCGATCTCATTGTGACCTCAGGAGGAATGGAGTGAAACCTCGCCTAAAATCCATGAGATGTCATGAGATTTGGAGTGAAATCTGAACCGATGCCCATGAGATCTCAGGAGCCTTGGTGGCAAATCTCGCCCGATGTCCATGAGATCTCACGAGATTTAGATTGAAAGCTCGCCCACGGTCGTCCCTGATATCTCACGAGATTTGGAGAGAAATCTGCCCGAGGTCATTGAGACCACATGGTATTTGGAGTGAAATCGCGTCCAATGTCCATGACATATCACGAGATTTGGAATGAATTCTCACGCGATGTCCATACGATCTCACGAGATTTGGACTAATCTCGCCTGATGTCCATGATTTCTCACGAGATATAGAGTGAATTCTGCCTCAATATCCTGAGATCTCACGGGATTTGGACGGAAGTCTCCAAGGATTGGATGAGAGCTCAAGAGACTTGGAGGAAATGATCCCCGAATTCCAAAGGATCTCACGAGAGTGAGAGTGGAGTGAAATCTCGCCCTAGGTCCCTTTTATCTCACGAGAGTTGAGTGAAACCTCGCCCGATGTCATTGAGACCTCACGAGATTTGGATGGAAATCTCGCCCAAGTTCGCTGATATCTCACGAGGTTTGTAGTGAAATCTCTCCCAATGTCATTGTGACCTCACGAGATTTGGAGTGAAATCTCGCCCAATGTCCAGGAGATCTCATGAGATTTGGACTGAGGTCTGCACGTTTTGGATGAGATCTCACGAGACTCGGAATAAAATCTCACCCGATGCCCATGGCATCTCATGGGATTTAGATTGAAGTCTCACGCAATAGCCACGAGATCTCACGAGATTTGGACTGAAGTCTCCAAGGTCTGGATGAGATCTCACGAGACTCGGAGGAAAATACCCTGAATTCCAAGAGATCTCACGAGAGTTGGAGTGAAATCTCAACCAAGCTTCCTGATATCTCAAGAGATTTATACTGAAATCTCGCCCGATGTCATTGGGCCCTCGCGAGATTTGGAGTGAAATATCGCGCCAGGTCTCTGATATCTCACGAGATTTGGAGTGAAATCTTGCCCAAGGCCCCTGAGAGCTCAAGAGAATTAGAGGGAAATCTCGCCCCATGTCATGGTGACCTCAAGAGATTTGGAGTGAAATCTCGCCCAATGCCCATGATCTCACGAGATTTGGAGAGAACTCTGACCCGATATCCATGAGATCTCCCGAGATTTGGAGTAAAATCTCTCCTGATGCCATGAGATCGCACGAGATTTAGAGTGCAATTTCCCTCCATGTCCATGAGATCTCACGAGATTTGGACTGAATTCTCCAAGATTCGGATGAGATCTCCGAGACGTGGAGTCAAATCTCGCTCAACGTCCAAGAATCCTCTTGAGAGTTGGAGTGAAACCTCGCCCAAACTCCCTAACATCTCACGCGGTTTGTAGTGTCATCTCACGCGATGTCATTGAGACCTCACGAGATTTGGATGGAAATCTCGCCCAATGTCCAGGAGATCTCATGAGATTTGGACTGAGGTCTGCACGTTTTGGATGAGATCTCACGAGATTCGGAATCAAATCCCACCCGATGCCCATGCTATCTCGGGGGATTTAGATTGAAGTCTCACGCAATATGCATGAGACCTCACGAGATTTGGACGGAAGGCTCCAAGGTTTGGATGAGGTCTCACGAGACTTGGAGGAAAATAGCCCCGAATTCCAAGAGGTCTCACGCGAGAGTTGGAGTGAAATCTCGCCCAAGGCCCCTTTTCACGCACGAGAGTGGAGTGAAATTACGCCCGGTAACATTGAGACCTCACGAGATTGGGATTGATATTTCGCCCAAGTTCGCTGAAATCTGACCAGGTGGGTACTGAAATCTCGCCGAAGTCATCGTGACCTCAGGAGACTTGGAGTGACATGTCACCCGATGTCCATGAGACTTCACGAAATTTGGAGTAAATTATCGCCTGATGTCCATGAGGTCTCACGAGTTATAGATTGAAATCTCGCTCAATATCCATGAGATCTACCGAGATGCGGATTGAATTCTCCAAGGTTCGGATGAGATCTCCGAGACGTGGAGTCAAATCTCGCTCAACGTCCAAGAGTCCTCTTGAGAGTTGGAGTGAAATCTCGCCCAAACTCCCTGTTATCTCACGAGATTTGTAGTGTCATCTCACGCGATGTCATTGAGACCTCACGAGATTTCGACGGAAATCTCGCCCAGGTCCCTGAATATTACGAGATATGTAGTGAAATCTCGCCCGAAGTCATTGTGACCTCAGGAGTTGGGAGTGAAATCTCGCCCAATGTCCATGAGATCTCACGAGATGTGGAGTGAAATCTCGCCCGATATCGATGAGATCACACGAGATTTAGATGGGAAGCTCGCTCATATCCACGAGAACGCACGACGTTGGACTTGAGGTCTCCAAGGTTTGGGTGAGATTTCACGGGATGCGAGTAAACTCTCGCCCAAAGACCATGAGACCTCACGAGATTGGGAGTGAAATCTCGCCCAAGGTCCCTGATATCTCAAGAGGTTTGGACTGAATCTCCCCCGATGTCATTGACAGCTCACGATGAACGGATAGGAATCTCGCCCAAGGTTGCTGCTATCTCACGAGATCTGTAGTGAAATCTCACCCAAACTCATTGGGACCTCAGGAGATTCGGAGTGAAATCTCCGTCGATGTCCATGCGATCTCAGGAGATTTGGTGTCAAATCTCGCCCGATGTCCATGAGAACTCACGACACATAGACTGAAACCTCGCCCAGGGTCCCTGAAAACTGACGAGATTCGGAGTGAAATCTGCCCGAGGTGATTGAGACCTCACGAGATTTGGAGTGAACCCTCCCCCGATATTCGTGAGTACTCACGAGATTTGGAGTCATCTCGCCTGAAGTCCCTGAGATCTCACAAGATAGAGATTGAATTCTCGCTCCATATCCTGAGATCTCACGAGTTTTGGCCTGAGGTCTCCAAGCATTGGATGAGATCTCACCAGCCTTGGAGTGAAATATCCGCGAGTTCCCAGAAATCTCACGAGAGTTGGAGTGAAATGTCGCCCTAGGTCCCTTTTCTCTCACGAGAGTTTAGTGAACTGTCGCCCAATGTCATTGGGACGTCCTGATATTTGGATTGAAATCTCGCCCGAGGTCGCTGATATCTCAGGAGATTCGTAGGGAAATCTCGCCCAATGTGATTGTGACCTCAGGAGATTTGGGGTGAAATCTCGCCCAATGTCCATGAGATCTCATGAGATTTAGATTAAATCTCCCTCAATATCTATGAGGCCTCGCGAGATTGGCACGGACGTCTCCAAGGTTGGATGAGATCTCACAAGACTTGGAGTAAACTCTCGCCCAAAGAACAAGAGACCTCAGCAGAGTTGGAGTGAAATCTCGCACAAGTTCCCCGATATCTCACAAGATGTGTAATGAAATCTCGCCCAATGTCGTCGAGACCTCATGAGATTTGGACTGAAATCTCGACCAGGGTCCCTGATATCTCACGAGATTTGTGGAAATCTCGCCTGATGTCATTGGAACCTCCGTAGATTTGGAGTGCAGTCTCGCCCATTGTCCATGAGATCTCACGAGATTTAGATTGAACCGTCACGCAATATCCATGAGATCTCAGGAGAAGGGCACTGACCTCTCCAAAGTTTGGGTGAGATCTCATGGGCCCTGGAGGAAAATCTCGCCCAAAGTCCAAGAGATCTCGAGGGATTTGGAGAGAAATCTCACCCAAAGCCCATGACATCTCATGAGATTGAGAGGGAATTCTCGCCCGATGTCCATGACACCTCACGAGATTTGCAGTAAAGTCTCGCCCAATGACCATGAGATATCGCGAAATTGAGAGTGAAATCTCACCTCTTTTCCATGAGATCTCAAGACATTTGGCCTGAGGTCTCCACATTTGGAAGAGAGCACACGAGATTTGGATAAAAATCTCAGCTGAATCCCAAGAGATCTCACACGATTTGGAGTGAAATCTCGCCCAAGGTCCCTGATGCCTCAAGACATTTGTAGTGAAATCTCGCCCGATGTCATTGTGACCTCAGGATATTCGGAGGGAAACCTCACCCGAATGTCCCTGAGATCAGACGAGATATTGAGTAAAATCTCACCCGATGCCCATCAGTCCCACGATATTTAGATTGAAGTCTCGCTCAATAGCCATGAGATCTCACGAGATTGGCACTGACGTCGCCAAGGTTTGGAGGAGATCTCACAAGACTGGGAGTAAAATCTCGCCCCAATTCAAGAGTTCTCACGAGAGCTGCAGTGAAATCTCGCCCAAGGTCCCTGAGATCTCACGAGATTTGTCGTGAAATCTCGCCCGATCTCATTGTGACCTCAGGAGGAATGGAGTGAAACCTCGCCTAAAATCCATGAGATGTCATGAGATTTGGAGTGAAATCTGAACCGATGCCCATGAGATCTCAGGAGCCTTGGTGGCAAATCTCGCCCGATGTCCATGAGATCTCACGAGATTTAGATTGAAAGCTCGCCCACGGTCGTCCCTGATATCTCACGAGATTTGGAGAGAAATCTGCCCGAGGTCATTGAGACCACATGGTATTTGGAGTGAAATCGCCTCCAATGTCCATGACATATCACGAGATTTGGAATGAATTCTCACGCGATGTCCATACGATCTCACGAGATTTGGACTAATCTCGCCTGATGTCCATGATTTCTCACGAGATATAGAGTGAATTCTGCCTCAATATCCTGAGATCTCACGGGATTTGGACGGAAGTCTCCAAGGATTGGATGAGAGCTCAAGAGACTTGGAGGAAATGATCCCCGAATTCCAAAGGATCTCACGAGAGTGAGAGTGGAGTGAAATCTCGCCCTAGGTCCCTTTTATCTCACGAGAGTTGAGTGAAACCTCGCCCGATGTCATTGAGACCTCACGAGATTTGGATGGAAATCTCGCCCAAGTTCGCTGATATCTCACGAGGTTTGTAGTGAAATCTCTCCCAATGTCATTGTGACCTCACGAGATTTGGAGTGAAATCTCGCCCAATGTCCAGGAGATCTCATGAGATTTGGACTGAGGTCTGCACGTTTTGGATGAGATCTCACGAGACTCGGAATAAAATCTCACCCGATGCCCATGGCATCTCATGGGATTTAGATTGAAGTCTCACGCAATAGCCACGAGATCTCACGAGATTTGGACTGAAGTCTCCAAGGTCTGGATGAGATCTCACGAGACTCGGAGGAAAATACCCTGAATTCCAAGAGATCTCACGAGAGTTGGAGTGAAATCTCAACCAAGCTTCCTGATATCTCAAGAGATTTATACTGAAATCTCGCCCGATGTCATTGGGCCCTCGCGAGATTTGGAGTGAAATATCGCGCCAGGTCTCTGATATCTCACGAGATTTGGAGTGAAATCTTGCCCAAGGCCCCTGAGAGCTCAAGAGAATTAGAGGGAAATCTCGCCCCATGTCATTGTGACCTCAAGAGATTTGGAGTGAAATCTCGCCCAATGCCCATGATCTCACGAGATTTGGAGAGAACTCTGACCCGATATCCATGAGATCTCCCGAGATTTGGAGTAAAATCTCTCCTGATGTCATGAGATCGCACGAGATTTAGAGTGCAATTTCCCTCCATGTCCATGAGATCTCACGAGATTTGGACTGAATTCTCCAAGATTCGGATGAGATCTCCGAGACGTGGAGTCAAATCTCGCTCAACGTCCAAGAATCCTCTTGAGAGTTGGAGTGAAACCTCGCCCAAACTCCCTAACATCTCACGCGATTTGGAGTGTCATCTCACGCGATGTCATTGAGACCTCACGAGATTTGGATGGAAATCTCGCCCAATGTCCAGGAGATCTCATGAGATTTGGACTGAGGTCTGCACGTTTTGGATGAGATCTCACGAGATTCGGAATCAAATCCCACCCGATGCCCATGCTATCTCGTGGGATTTAGATTGAAGTCTCACGCAATATGCATGAGACCTCACGAGATTTGGACGGAAGGCTCCAAGGTTTGGATGAGGTCTCACGAGACTTGGAGGAAGATAGCCCCGAATTCCAAGAGGTCTCACGCGAGAGTTGGAGTGAAATCTCGCCCAAGGCCCCTTTTCACGCACGAGAGTGGAGTGAAATTACGCCCGGTAACATTGAGACCTCACGAGATTGGGATTGATATTTCGCCCAAGTTCGCTGAAATCTGACCAGGTGGGTACTGAAATCTCGCCGAAGTCATCGTGACCTCAGGAGACTTGGAGTGACATGTCACCCGATGTCCATGAGACTTCACGAAATTTGGAGTAAATTATCGCCTGATGTCCATGAGGTCTCACGAGTTATAGATTGAAATCTCGCTCAATATCCATGAGATCTACCGAGATGCGGATTGAATTCTCCAAGGTTCGGATGAGATCTCCGAGACGTGGAGTCAAATCTCGCTCAACGTCCAAGAGTCCTCTTGAGAGTTGGAGTGAAATCTCGCCCAAACTCCCTGTTATCTCACGAGATTTGTAGTGTCATCTCACGCGATGTCATTGAGACCTCACGAGATTTCGACGGAAATCTCGCCCAGGTCCCTGAATATTACGAGATATGTAGTGAAATCTCGCCCGAAGTCATTGTGACCTCAGGAGTTGGGAGTGAAATCTCGCCCAATGTCCATGAGATCTCACGAGATGTGGAGTGAAATCTCGCCCGATATCGATGAGATCACACGAGATTTAGATGGGAAGCTCGCTCATATCCACGAGAACGCACGACGTTGGCCTTGAGGTCTCCAAGGTTTGGGTGAGATTTCACGGGATGCGAGTAAACTCTCGCCCAAAGACCATGAGACCTCACGAGATTGGGAGTGAAATCTCGCCCAAGGTCCCTGATATCTCAAGAGGTTTGGACTGAATCTCCCCCGATGTCATTGACAGCTCACGATGAACGGATAGGAATCTCGCCCAAGGTTGCTGCTATCTCACGAGATCTGTAGTGAAATCTCACCCAAACTCATTGGGACCTCAGGAGATTCGGAGTGAAATCTCCGTCGATGTCCATGCGATCTCAGGAGATTTGGTGTCAAATCTCGCCCGATGTCCATGAGAACTCACGACACATAGACTGAAACCTCGCCCAGGGTCCCTGAAAACTGACGAGATTCGGAGTGAAATCTGCCCGAGGTGATTGAGACCTCACGAGATTTGGAGTGAACTCTCCCCCGATATTCGTGAGTACTCACGAGATTTGGAGTCATCTCGCCTGAAGTCCCTGAGATCTCACAAGATAGAGATTGAATTCTCGCTCCATATCCTGAGATCTCACGAGTTTTGGCCTGAGGTCTCCAAGCATTGGATGAGATCTCACCAGCCTTGGAGTGAAATATCCGCGAGTTCCCAGAAATCTCACGAGAGTTGGAGTGAAATGTCGCCCTAGGTCCCTTTTCTCTCACGAGAGTTTAGTGAACTGTCGCCCAATGTCATTGGGACGTCCCGATATTTGGATTGAAATCTCGCCCGAGGTCGCTGATATCTCAGGAGATTCGTAGGGAAATCTCGCCCAATGTGATTGTGACCTCAGGAGATTTGGGGTGAAATCTCGCCCAATGTCCATGAGATCTCATGAGATTTAGATTAAATCTCCCTCAATATCTATGAGGCCTCGCGAGATTGGCACGGACGTCTCCAAGGTTGGATGAGATCTCACAAGACTTGGAGTAAACTCTCGCCCAAAGAACAAGAGACCTCAGCAGAGTTGGAGTGAAATCTCGCACAAGATCCCCGATATCTCACAAGATGTGTAATGAAATCTCGCCCAATGTCGTCGAGACCTCATGAGATTTGGACTGAAATCTCGACCAGGGTCCCTGATATCTCACGAGATTTGTGGAAATCTCGCCTGATGTCAATGGAACCTCCGTAGATTTGGAGTGCAGTCTCGCCCATTGTCCATGAGATCTCACGAGATTTAGATTGAACCGTCACGCAATATCCATGAGATCTCAGGAGAAGGGCACTGACCTCTCCAAAGTTTGGGTGAGATCTCATGGGCCCTGGAGGAAAATCTCGCCCAAAGTCCAAGAGATCTCGAGGGATTTGGAGAGAAATCTCACCCAAAGCCCATGACATCTCATGAGATTGAGAGGGAATTCTCGCCCGATGTCCATGACACCTCACGGGATTTGCAGTAAAGTCTCGCCCAATGACCATGAGATATCGCGAAATTGAGAGTGAAATCTCACCTCTTTTCCATGAGATCTCAAGACATTTGGCCTGAGGTCTCCACATTTGGAAGAGAGCACACGAGATTTGGATAAAAATCTCAGCTGAATCCCAAGAGATCTCACACGATTTGGAGTGAAATCTCGCCCAAGGTCCCTGATGCCTCAAGACATTTGTAGTGAAATCTCGCCCGATGTCATTGTGACCTCAGGATATTCGGAGGGAAACCTCACCCGAATGTCCCTGAGATCAGACGAGATATTGAGTAAAATCTCACCCGATGCCCATCAGTCCCACGATATTTAGATTGAAGTCTCGCTCAATAGCCATGAGATCTCACGAGATTGGCACTGACGTCGCCAAGGTTTGGAGGAGATCTCACAAGACTGGGAGTAAAATCTCGCCCCAATTCAAGAGTTCTCACGAGAGCTGCAGTGAAATCTCGCCCAAGGTCCCTGAGATCTCACGAGATTTGTCGTGAAATCTCGCCCGATCTCATTGTGACCTCAGGAGGAATGGAGTGAAACCTCGCCTAAAATCCATGAGATGTCATGAGATTTGGAGTGAAATCTGAACCGATGCCCATGAGATCTCAGGAGCCTTGGTGGCAAATCTCGCCCGATGTCCATGAGATCTCACGAGATTTAGATTGAAAGCTCGCCCACGGTCGTCCCTGATATCTCACGAGATTTGGAGAGAAATCTGCCCGAGGTCATTGAGACCACATGGTATTTGGAGTGAAATCGCGTCCAATGTCCATGACATATCACGAGATTTGGAATGAATTCTCACGCGATGTCCATACGATCTCACGAGATTTGGACTAATCTCGCCTGATGTCCATGATTTCTCACGAGATATAGAGTGAATTCTGCCTCAATATCCTGAGATCTCACGGGATTTGGACGGAAGTCTCCAAGGATTGGATGAGAGCTCAAGAGACTTGGAGGAAATGATCCCCGAATTCCAAAGGATCTCACGAGAGTGAGAGTGGAGTGAAATCTCGCCCTAGGTCCCTTTTATCTCACGAGAGTTGAGTGAAACCTCGCCCGATGTCATTGAGACCTCACGAGATTTGGATGGAAATCTCGCCCAAGTTCGCTGATATCTCACGAGGTTTGTAGTGAAATCTCTCCCAATGTCATTGTGACCTCACGAGATTTGGAGTGAAATCTCGCCCAATGTCCAGGAGATCTCATGAGATTTGGACTGAGGTCTGCACGTTTTGGATGAGATCTCACGAGACTCGGAATAAAATCTCACCCGATGCCCATGGCATCTCATGGGATTTAGATTGAAGTCTCACGCAATAGCCACGAGATCTCACGAGATTTGGACTGAAGTCTCCAAGGTCTGGATGAGATCTCACGAGACTCGGAGGAAAATACCCTGAATTCCAAGAGATCTCACGAGAGTTGGAGTGAAATCTCAACCAAGCTTCCTGATATCTCAAGAGATTTATACTGAAATCTCGCCCGATGTCATTGGGCCCTCGCGAGATTTGGAGTGAAATATCGCGCCAGGTCTCTGATATCTCACGAGATTTGGAGTGAAATCTTGCCCAAGGCCCCTGAGAGCTCAAGAGAATTAGAGGGAAATCTCGCCCCATGTCATGGTGACCTCAAGAGATTTGGAGTGAAATCTCGCCCAATGCCCATGATCTCACGAGATTTGGAGAGAACTCTGACCCGATATCCATGAGATCTCCCGAGATTTGGAGTAAAATCTCTCCTGATGCCATGAGATCGCACGAGATTTAGAGTGCAATTTCCCTCCATGTCCATGAGATCTCACGAGATTTGGACTGAATTCTCCAAGATTCGGATGAGATCTCCGAGACGTGGAGTCAAATCTCGCTCAACGTCCAAGAATCCTCTTGAGAGTTGGAGTGAAACCTCGCCCAAACTCCCTAACATCTCACGCGGTTTGTAGTGTCATCTCACGCGATGTCATTGAGACCTCACGAGATTTGGATGGAAATCTCGCCCAATGTCCAGGAGATCTCATGAGATTTGGACTGAGGTCTGCACGTTTTGGATGAGATCTCACGAGATTCGGAATCAAATCCCACCCGATGCCCATGCTATCTCGGGGGATTTAGATTGAAGTCTCACGCAATATGCATGAGACCTCACGAGATTTGGACGGAAGGCTCCAAGGTTTGGATGAGGTCTCACGAGACTTGGAGGAAAATAGCCCCGAATTCCAAGAGGTCTCACGCGAGAGTTGGAGTGAAATCTCGCCCAAGGCCCCTTTTCACGCACGAGAGTGGAGTGAAATTACGCCCGGTAACATTGAGACCTCACGAGATTGGGATTGATATTTCGCCCAAGTTCGCTGAAATCTGACCAGGTGGGTACTGAAATCTCGCCGAAGTCATCGTGACCTCAGGAGACTTGGAGTGACATGTCACCCGATGTCCATGAGACTTCACGAAATTTGGAGTAAATTATCGCCTGATGTCCATGAGGTCTCACGAGTTATAGATTGAAATCTCGCTCAATATCCATGAGATCTACCGAGATGCGGATTGAATTCTCCAAGGTTCGGATGAGATCTCCGAGACGTGGAGTCAAATCTCGCTCAACGTCCAAGAGTCCTCTTGAGAGTTGGAGTGAAATCTCGCCCAAACTCCCTGTTATCTCACGAGATTTGTAGTGTCATCTCACGCGATGTCATTGAGACCTCACGAGATTTCGACGGAAATCTCGCCCAGGTCCCTGAATATTACGAGATATGTAGTGAAATCTCGCCCGAAGTCATTGTGACCTCAGGAGTTGGGAGTGAAATCTCGCCCAATGTCCATGAGATCTCACGAGATGTGGAGTGAAATCTCGCCCGATATCGATGAGATCACACGAGATTTAGATGGGAAGCTCGCTCATATCCACGAGAACGCACGACGTTGGACTTGAGGTCTCCAAGGTTTGGGTGAGATTTCACGGGATGCGAGTAAACTCTCGCCCAAAGACCATGAGACCTCACGAGATTGGGAGTGAAATCTCGCCCAAGGTCCCTGATATCTCAAGAGGTTTGGACTGAATCTCCCCCGATGTCATTGACAGCTCACGATGAACGGATAGGAATCTCGCCCAAGGTTGCTGCTATCTCACGAGATCTGTAGTGAAATCTCACCCAAACTCATTGGGACCTCAGGAGATTCGGAGTGAAATCTCCGTCGATGTCCATGCGATCTCAGGAGATTTGGTGTCAAATCTCGCCCGATGTCCATGAGAACTCACGACACATAGACTGAAACCTCGCCCAGGGTCCCTGAAAACTGACGAGATTCGGAGTGAAATCTGCCCGAGGTGATTGAGACCTCACGAGATTTGGAGTGAACTCTCCCCCGATATTCGTGAGTACTCACGAGATTTGGAGTCATCTCGCCTGAAGTCCCTGAGATCTCACAAGATAGAGATTGAATTCTCGCTCCATATCCTGAGATCTCACGAGTTTTGGCCTGAGGTCTCCAAGCATTGGATGAGATCTCACCAGCCTTGGAGTGAAATATCCGCGAGTTCCCAGAAATCTCACGAGAGTTGGAGTGAAATGTCGCCCTAGGTCCCTTTTCTCTCACGAGAGTTTAGTGAACTGTCGCCCAATGTCATTGGGACGTCCCGATATTTGGATTGAAATCTCGCCCGAGGTCGCTGATATCTCAGGAGATTCGTAGGGAAATCTCGCCCAATGTGATTGTGACCTCAGGAGATTTGGGGTGAAATCTCGCCCAATGTCCATGAGATCTCATGAGATTTAGATTAAATCTCCCTCAATATCTATGAGGCCTCGCGAGATTGGCACGGACGTCTCCAAGGTTGGATGAGATCTCACAAGACTTGGAGTAAACTCTCGCCCAAAGAACAAGAGACCTCAGCAGAGTTGGAGTGAAATCTCGCACAAGTTCCCCGATATCTCACAAGATGTGTAATGAAATCTCGCCCAATGTCGTCGAGACCTCATGAGATTTGGACTGAAATCTCGACCAGGGTCCCTGATATCTCACGAGATTTGTGGAAATCTCGCCTGATGTCATTGGAACCTCCGTAGATTTGGAGTGCAGTCTCGCCCATTGTCCATGAGATCTCACGAGATTTAGATTGAACCGTCACGCAATATCCATGAGATCTCAGGAGAAGGGCACTGACCTCTCCAAAGTTTGGGTGAGATCTCATGGGCCCTGGAGGAAAATCTCGCCCAAAGTCCAAGAGATCTCGAGGGATTTGGAGAGAAATCTCACCCAAAGCCCATGACATCTCATGAGATTGAGAGGGAATTCT
This sequence comes from Eumetopias jubatus, assembly GCF_037043125.1. Taxonomy (NCBI): domain Eukaryota; kingdom Metazoa; phylum Chordata; class Mammalia; order Carnivora; family Otariidae; genus Eumetopias; species Eumetopias jubatus. The sequence continues at coordinate 66,606 of NW_028274968.1, forward strand.
CGCCCGATGTCCATGACACCTCACGAGATTTGCAGTAAAGTCTCGCCCAATGACCATGAGATATCGCGAAATTGAGAGTGAAATCTCACCTCTTTTCCATGAGATCTCAAGACATTTGGCCTGAGGTCTCCACATTTGGAAGAGAGCACACGAGATTTGGATAAAAATCTCAGCTGAATCCCAAGAGATCTCACACGATTTGGAGTGAAATCTCGCCCAAGGTCCCTGATGCCTCAAGACATTTGTAGTGAAATCTCGCCCGATGTCATTGTGACCTCAGGATATTCGGAGGGAAACCTCACCCGAATGTCCCTGAGATCAGACGAGATATTGAGTAAAATCTCACCCGATGCCCATCAGTCCCACGATATTTAGATTGAAGTCTCGCTCAATAGCCATGAGATCTCACGAGATTGGCACTGACGTCGCCAAGGTTTGGAGGAGATCTCACAAGACTGGGAGTAAAATCTCGCCCCAATTCAAGAGTTCTCACGAGAGCTGCAGTGAAATCTCGCCCAAGGTCCCTGAGATCTCACGAGATTTGTCGTGAAATCTCGCCCGATCTCATTGTGACCTCAGGAGGAATGGAGTGAAACCTCGCCTAAAATCCATGAGATGTCATGAGATTTGGAGTGAAATCTGAACCGATGCCCATGAGATCTCAGGAGCCTTGGTGGCAAATCTCGCCCGATGTCCATGAGATCTCACGAGATTTAGATTGAAAGCTCGCCCACGGTCGTCCCTGATATCTCACGAGATTTGGAGAGAAATCTGCCCGAGGTCATTGAGACCACATGGTATTTGGAGTGAAATCGCCTCCAATGTCCATGACATATCACGAGATTTGGAATGAATTCTCACGCGATGTCCATACGATCTCACGAGATTTGGACTAATCTCGCCTGATGTCCATGATTTCTCACGAGATATAGAGTGAATTCTGCCTCAATATCCTGAGATCTCACGGGATTTGGACGGAAGTCTCCAAGGATTGGATGAGAGCTCAAGAGACTTGGAGGAAATGATCCCCGAATTCCAAAGGATCTCACGAGAGTGAGAGTGGAGTGAAATCTCGCCCTAGGTCCCTTTTATCTCACGAGAGTTGAGTGAAACCTCGCCCGATGTCATTGAGACCTCACGAGATTTGGATGGAAATCTCGCCCAAGTTCGCTGATATCTCACGAGGTTTGTAGTGAAATCTCTCCCAATGTCATTGTGACCTCACGAGATTTGGAGTGAAATCTCGCCCAATGTCCAGGAGATCTCATGAGATTTGGACTGAGGTCTGCACGTTTTGGATGAGATCTCACGAGACTCGGAATAAAATCTCACCCGATGCCCATGGCATCTCATGGGATTTAGATTGAAGTCTCACGCAATAGCCACGAGATCTCACGAGATTTGGACTGAAGTCTCCAAGGTCTGGATGAGATCTCACGAGACTCGGAGGAAAATACCCTGAATTCCAAGAGATCTCACGAGAGTTGGAGTGAAATCTCAACCAAGCTTCCTGATATCTCAAGAGATTTATACTGAAATCTCGCCCGATGTCATTGGGCCCTCGCGAGATTTGGAGTGAAATATCGCGCCAGGTCTCTGATATCTCACGAGATTTGGAGTGAAATCTTGCCCAAGGCCCCTGAGAGCTCAAGAGAATTAGAGGGAAATCTCGCCCCATGTCATGGTGACCTCAAGAGATTTGGAGTGAAATCTCGCCCAATGCCCATGATCTCACGAGATTTGGAGAGAACTCTGACCCGATATCCATGAGATCTCCCGAGATTTGGAGTAAAATCTCTCCTGATGCCATGAGATCGCACGAGATTTAGAGTGCAATTTCCCTCCATGTCCATGAGATCTCACGAGATTTGGACTGAATTCTCCAAGATTCGGATGAGATCTCCGAGACGTGGAGTCAAATCTCGCTCAACGTCCAAGAATCCTCTTGAGAGTTGGAGTGAAACCTCGCCCAAACTCCCTAACATCTCACGCGGTTTGTAGTGTCATCTCACGCGATGTCATTGAGACCTCACGAGATTTGGATGGAAATCTCGCCCAATGTCCAGGAGATCTCATGAGATTTGGACTGAGGTCTGCACGTTTTGGATGAGATCTCACGAGATTCGGAATCAAATCCCACCCGATGCCCATGCTATCTCGGGGGATTTAGATTGAAGTCTCACGCAATATGCATGAGACCTCACGAGATTTGGACGGAAGGCTCCAAGGTTTGGATGAGGTCTCACGAGACTTGGAGGAAAATAGCCCCGAATTCCAAGAGGTCTCACGCGAGAGTTGGAGTGAAATCTCGCCCAAGGCCCCTTTTCACGCACGAGAGTGGAGTGAAATTACGCCCGGTAACATTGAGACCTCACGAGATTGGGATTGATATTTCGCCCAAGTTCGCTGAAATCTGACCAGGTGGGTACTGAAATCTCGCCGAAGTCATCGTGACCTCAGGAGACTTGGAGTGACATGTCACCCGATGTCCATGAGACTTCACGAAATTTGGAGTAAATTATCGCCTGATGTCCATGAGGTCTCACGAGTTATAGATTGAAATCTCGCTCAATATCCATGAGATCTACCGAGATGCGGATTGAATTCTCCAAGGTTCGGATGAGATCTCCGAGACGTGGAGTCAAATCTCGCTCAACGTCCAAGAGTCCTCTTGAGAGTTGGAGTGAAATCTCGCCCAAACTCCCTGTTATCTCACGAGATTTGTAGTGTCATCTCACGCGATGTCATTGAGACCTCACGAGATTTCGACGGAAATCTCGCCCAGGTCCCTGAATATTACGAGATATGTAGTGAAATCTCGCCCGAAGTCATTGTGACCTCAGGAGTTGGGAGTGAAATCTCGCCCAATGTCCATGAGATCTCACGAGATGTGGAGTGAAATCTCGCCCGATATCGATGAGATCACACGAGATTTAGATGGGAAGCTCGCTCATATCCACGAGAACGCACGACGTTGGACTTGAGGTCTCCAAGGTTTGGGTGAGATTTCACGGGATGCGAGTAAACTCTCGCCCAAAGACCATGAGACCTCACGAGATTGGGAGTGAAATCTCGCCCAAGGTCCCTGATATCTCAAGAGGTTTGGACTGAATCTCCCCCGATGTCATTGACAGCTCACGATGAACGGATAGGAATCTCGCCCAAGGTTGCTGCTATCTCACGAGATCTGTAGTGAAATCTCACCCAAACTCATTGGGACCTCAGGAGATTCGGAGTGAAATCTCCGTCGATGTCCATGCGATCTCAGGAGATTTGGTGTCAAATCTCGCCCGATGTCCATGAGAACTCACGACACATAGACTGAAACCTCGCCCAGGGTCCCTGAAAACTGACGAGATTCGGAGTGAAATCTGCCCGAGGTGATTGAGACCTCACGAGATTTGGAGTGAACTCTCCCCCGATATTCGTGAGTACTCACGAGATTTGGAGTCATCTCGCCTGAAGTCCCTGAGATATCACAAGATAGAGATTGAATTCTCGCTCCATATCCTGAGATCTCACGAGTTTTGGCCTGAGGTCTCCAAGCATTGGATGAGATCTCACCAGCCTTGGAGTGAAATATCCGCGAGTTCCCAGAAATCTCACGAGAGTTGGAGTGAAATGTCGCCCTAGGTCCCTTTTCTCTCACGAGAGTTTAGTGAACTGTCGCCCAATGTCATTGGGACGTCCCGATATTTGGATTGAAATCTCGCCCGAGGTCGCTGATATCTCAGGAGATTCGTAGGGAAATCTCGCCCAATGTGATTGTGACCTCAGGAGATTTGGGGTGAAATCTCGCCCAATGTCCATGAGATCTCATGAGATTTAGATTAAATCTCCCTCAATATCTATGAGGCCTCGCGAGATTGGCACGGACGTCTCCAAGGTTGGATGAGATCTCACAAGACTTGGAGTAAACTCTCGCCCAAAGAACAAGAGACCTCAGCAGAGTTGGAGTGAAATCTCGCACAAGTTCCCCGATATCTCACAAGATGTGTAATGAAATCTCGCCCAATGTCGTCGAGACCTCATGAGATTTGGACTGAAATCTCGACCAGGGTCCCTGATATCTCACGAGATTTGTGGAAATCTCGCCTGATGTCATTGGAACCTCCGTAGATTTGGAGTGCAGTCTCGCCCATTGTCCATGAGATCTCACGAGATTTAGATTGAACCGTCACGCAATATCCATGAGATCTCAGGAGAAGGGCACTGACCTCTCCAAAGTTTGGGTGAGATCTCATGGGCCCTGGAGGAAAATCTCGCCCAAAGTCCAAGAGATCTCGAGGGATTTGGAGAGAAATCTCACCCAAAGCCCATGACATCTCATGAGATTGAGAGGGAATTCTCGCCCGATGTCCATGACACCTCACGAGATTTGCAGTAAAGTCTCGCCCAATGACCATGAGATATCGCGAAATTGAGAGTGAAATCTCACCTCTTTTCCATGAGATCTCAAGACATTTGGCCTGAGGTCTCCACATTTGGAAGAGAGCACACGAGATTTGGATAAAAATCTCAGCTGAATCCCAAGAGATCTCACACGATTTGGAGTGAAATCTCGCCCAAGGTCCCTGATGCCTCAAGACATTTGTAGCGAAATCTCGCCCGATGTCATTGTGACCTCAGGATATTCGGAGGGAAACCTCACCCGAATGTCCCTGAGATCAGACGAGATATTGAGTAAAATCTCACCCGATGCCCATCAGTCCCACGATATTTAGATTGAAGTCTCGCTCAATAGCCATGAGATCTCACGAGATTGGCACTGACGTCGCCAAGGTTTGGAGGAGATCTCACAAGACTGGGAGTAAAATCTCGCCCCAATTCAAGAGTTCTCACGAGAGCTGCAGTGAAATCTCGCCCAAGGTCCCTGAGATCTCACGAGATTTGTCGTGAAATCTCGCCCGATCTCATTGTGACCTCAGGAGGAATGGAGTGAAACCTCGCCTAAAATCCATGAGATGTCATGAGATTTGGAGTGAAATCTGAACCGATGCCCATGAGATCTCAGGAGCCTTGGTGGCAAATCTCGCCCGATGTCCATGAGATCTCACGAGATTTAGATTGAAAGCTCGCCCACGGTCGTCCCTGATATCTCACGAGATTTGGAGAGAAATCTGCCCGAGGTCATTGAGACCACATGGTATTTGGAGTGAAATCGCCTCCAATGTCCATGACATATCACGAGATTTGGAATGAATTCTCACGCGATGTCCATACGATCTCACGAGATTTGGACTAATCTCGCCTGATGTCCATGATTTCTCACGAGATATAGAGTGAATTCTGCCTCAATATCCTGAGATCTCACGGGATTTGGACGGAAGTCTCCAAGGATTGGATGAGAGCTCAAGAGACTTGGAGGAAATGATCCCCGAATTCCAAAGGATCTCACGAGAGTGAGAGTGGAGTGAAATCTCGCCCTAGGTCCCTTTTATCTCACGAGAGTTGAGTGAAACCTCGCCCGATGTCATTGAGACCTCACGAGATTTGGATGGAAATCTCGCCCAAGTTCGCTGATATCTCACGAGGTTTGTAGTGAAATCTCTCCCAATGTCATTGTGACCTCACGAGATTTGGAGTGAAATCTCGCCCAATGTCCAGGAGATCTCATGAGATTTGGACTGAGGTCTGCACGTTTTGGATGAGATCTCACGAGACTCGGAATAAAATCTCACCCGATGCCCATGGCATCTCATGGGATTTAGATTGAAGTCTCACGCAATAGCCACGAGATCTCACGAGATTTGGACTGAAGTCTCCAAGGTCTGGATGAGATCTCACGAGACTCGGAGGAAAATACCCTGAATTCCAAGAGATCTCACGAGAGTTGGAGTGAAATCTCAACCAAGCTTCCTGATATCTCAAGAGATTTATACTGAAATCTCGCCCGATGTCATTGGGCCCTCGCGAGATTTGGAGTGAAATATCGCGCCAGGTCTCTGATATCTCACGAGATTTGGAGTGAAATCTTGCCCAAGGCCCCTGAGAGCTCAAGAGAATTAGAGGGAAATCTCGCCCCATGTCATTGTGACCTCAAGAGATTTGGAGTGAAATCTCGCCCAATGCCCATGATCTCACGAGATTTGGAGAGAACTCTGACCCGATATCCATGAGATCTCCCGAGATTTGGAGTAAAATCTCTCCTGATGTCATGAGATCGCACGAGATTTAGAGTGCAATTTCCCTCCATGTCCATGAGATCTCACGAGATTTGGACTGAATTCTCCAAGATTCGGATGAGATCTCCGAGACGTGGAGTCAAATCTCGCTCAACGTCCAAGAATCCTCTTGAGAGTTGGAGTGAAACCTCGCCCAAACTCCCTAACATCTCACGCGGTTTGTAGTGTCATCTCACGCGATGTCATTGAGACCTCACGAGATTTGGATGGAAATCTCGCCCAATGTCCAGGAGATCTCATGAGATTTGGACTGAGGTCTGCACGTTTTGGATGAGATCTCACGAGATTCGGAATCAAATCCCACCCGATGCCCATGCTATCTCGTGGGATTTAGATTGAAGTCTCACGCAATATGCATGAGACCTCACGAGATTTGGACGGAAGGCTCCAAGGTTTGGATGAGCTCTCACGAGACTTGGAGGAAGATAGCCCCGAATTCCAAGAGGTCTCACGCGAGAGTTGGAGTGAAATCTCGCCCAAGGCCCCTTTTCACGCACGAGAGTGGAGTGAAATTACGCCCGATAACATTGAGACCTCACGAGATTGGGATTGATATTTCGCCCAAGTTCGCTGAAATCTGACGAGGTGGGTACTGAAATCTCGCCGAAGTCATTGTGACCTCAGGAGACTTGGAGTGACATGTCACCCGATGTCCATGAGATTTCACGAAATTTGGAGTAAATTCTCGCCTGATGTCCATGAGGTCTCACGAGTTATAGATTGAAATCTCGCTCAATATCCATGAGATCTACCGAGATGCGGATTGAATTCTCCAAGGTTCGGATGAGATCTCCGAGACGTGGAGTCAAATCTCGCTCAACGTCCAAGAGTCCTCTTGAGAGTTGGAGTGAAATCTCGCCCAAACTCCCTGTTATCTCACGAGATTTGTAGTGTCATCTCACGCGATGTCATTGAGACCTCACGAGATTTCGACGGAAATCTCGCCCAGGTCCCTGAATATTACGAGATATGTAGTGAAATCTCGCCCGAAGTCATTGTGACCTCAGGAGTTGGGAGTGAAATCTCGCCCAATGTCCATGAGATCTCACGAGATGTGGAGTGAAATCTCGCCCGATATCGATGAGATCACACGAGATTTAGATGGGAAGCTCGCTCATATCCACGAGAACGCACGACGTTGGCCTTGAGGTCTCCAAGGTTTGGGTGAGATTTCACGGGATGCGAGTAAACTCTCGCCCAAAGACCATGAGACCTCACGAGATTGGGAGTGAAATCTCGCCCAAGGTCCCTGATATCTCAAGAGGTTTGGACTGAATCTCCCCCGATGTCATTGACAGCTCACGATGAACGGATAGGAATCTCGCCCAAGGTTGCTGCTATCTCACGAGATCTGTAGTGAAATCTCACCCAAACTCATTGGGACCTCAGGAGATTCGGAGTGAAATCTCCGTCGATGTCCATGCGATCTCAGGAGATTTGGTGTCAAATCTCGCCCGATGTCCATGAGAACTCACGACACATAGACTGAAACCTCGCCCAGGGTCCCTGAAAACTGACGAGATTCGGAGTGAAATCTGCCCGAGGTGATTGAGACCTCACGAGATTTGGAGTGAACTCTCCCCCGATATTCGTGAGTACTCACGAGATTTGGAGTCATCTCGCCTGAAGTCCCTGAGATCTCACAAGATAGAGATTGAATTCTCGCTCCATATCCTGAGATCTCACGAGTTTTGGCCTGAGGTCTCCAAGCATTGGATGAGATCTCACCAGCCTTGGAGTGAAATATCCGCGAGTTCCCAGAAATCTCACGAGAGTTGGAGTGAAATGTCGCCCTAGGTCCCTTTTCTCTCACGAGAGTTTAGTGAACTGTCGCCCAATGTCATTGGGACGTCCCGATATTTGGATTGAAATCTCGCCCGAGGTCGCTGATATCTCAGGAGATTCGTAGGGAAATCTCGCCCAATGTGATTGTGACCTCAGGAGATTTGGGGTGAAATCTCGCCCAATGTCCATGAGATCTCATGAGATTTAGATTAAATCTCCCTCAATATCTATGAGGCCTCGCGAGATTGGCACGGACGTCTCCAAGGTTGGATGAGATCTCACAAGACTTGGAGTAAACTCTCGCCCAAAGAACAAGAGACCTCAGCAGAGTTGGAGTGAAATCTCGCACAAGTTCCCCGATATCTCACAAGATGTGTAATGAAATCTCGCCCAATGTCGTCGAGACCTCATGAGATTTGGACTGAAATCTCGACCAGGGTCCCTGATATCTCACGAGATTTGTGGAAATCTCGCCTGATGTCATTGGAACCTCCGTAGATTTGGAGTGCAGTCTCGCCCATTGTCCATGAGATCTCACGAGATTTAGATTGAACCGTCACGCAATATCCATGAGATCTCAGGAGAAGGGCACTGGCCTCTCCAAAGTTTGGGTGAGATCTCATGGGCCCTGGAGGAAAATCTCGCCCAAAGTCCAAGAGATCTCGAGGGATTTGGAGAGAAATCTCACCCAAAGCCCATGACATCTCATGAGATTGAGAGGGAATTCTCGCCCGATGTCCATGACACCTCACGAGATTTGCAGTAAAGTCTCGCCCAATGACCATGAGATATCGCGAAATTGAGAGTGAAATCTCACCTCTTTTCCATGAGATCTCAAGACATTTGGCCTGAGGTCTCCACATTTGGAAGAGAGCACACGAGATTTGGATAAAAATCTCAGCTGAATCCCAAGAGATCTCACACGATTTGGAGTGAAATCTCGCCCAAGGTCCCTGATGCCTCAAGACATTTGTAGCGAAATCTCGCCCGATGTCATTGTGACCTCAGGATATTCGGAGGGAAACCTCACCCGAATGTCCCTGAGATCAGACGAGATATTGAGTAAAATCTCACCCGATGCCCATCAGTCCCACGATATTTAGATTGAAGTCTCGCTCAATAGCCATGAGATCTCACGAGATTGGCACTGACGTCGCCAAGGTTTGGAGGAGATCTCACAAGACTGGGAGTAAAATCTCGCCCCAATTCAAGAGTTCTCACGAGAGCTGCAGTGAAATCTCGCCCAAGGTCCCTGAGATCTCACGAGATTTGTCGTGAAATCTCGCCCGATCTCATTGTGACCTCAGGAGGAATGGAGTGAAACCTCGCCTAAAATCCATGAGATGTCATGAGATTTGGAGTGAAATCTGAACCGATGCCCATGAGATCTCAGGAGCCTTGGTGGCAAATCTCGCCCGATGTCCATGAGATCTCACGAGATTTAGATTGAAAGCTCGCCCACGGTCGTCCCTGATATCTCACGAGATTTGGAGAGAAATCTGCCCGAGGTCATTGAGACCACATGGTATTTGGAGTGAAATCGCCTCCAATGTCCATGACATATCACGAGATTTGGAATGAATTCTCACGCGATGTCCATACGATCTCACGAGATTTGGACTAATCTCGCCTGATGTCCATGATTTCTCACGAGATATAGAGTGAATTCTGCCTCAATATCCTGAGATCTCACGGGATTTGGACGGAAGTCTCCAAGGATTGGATGAGAGCTCAAGAGACTTGGAGGAAATGATCCCCGAATTCCAAAGGATCTCACGAGAGTGAGAGTGGAGTGAAATCTCGCCCTAGGTCCCTTTTATCTCACGAGAGTTGAGTGAAACCTCGCCCGATGTCATTGAGACCTCACGAGATTTGGATGGAAATCTCGCCCAAGTTCGCTGATATCTCACGAGGTTTGTAGTGAAATCTCTCCCAATGTCATTGTGACCTCACGAGATTTGGAGTGAAATCTCGCCCAATGTCCAGGAGATCTCATGAGATTTGGACTGAGGTCTGCACGTTTTGGATGAGATCTCACGAGACTCGGAATAAAATCTCACCCGATGCCCATGGCATCTCATGGGATTTAGATTGAAGTCTCACGCAATAGCCACGAGATCTCACGAGATTTGGACTGAAGTCTCCAAGGTCTGGATGAGATCTCACGAGACTCGGAGGAAAATACCCTGAATTCCAAGAGATCTCACGAGAGTTGGAGTGAAATCTCAACCAAGCTTCCTGATATCTCAAGAGATTTATACTGAAATCTCGCCCGATGTCATTGGGCCCTCGCGAGATTTGGAGTGAAATATCGCGCCAGGTCTCTGATATCTCACGAGATTTGGAGTGAAATCTTGCCCAAGGCCCCTGAGAGCTCAAGAGAATTAGAGGGAAATCTCGCCCCATGTCATGGTGACCTCAAGAGATTTGGAGTGAAATCTCGCCCAATGCCCATGATCTCACGAGATTTGGAGAGAACTCTGACCCGATATCCATGAGATCTCCCGAGATTTGGAGTAAAATCTCTCCTGATGTCATGAGATCGCACGAGATTTAGAGTGCAATTTCCCTCCATGTCCATGAGATCTCACGAGATTTGGACTGAATTCTCCAAGATTCGGATGAGATCTCCGAGACGTGGAGTCAAATCTCGCTCAACGTCCAAGAATCCTCTTGAGAGTTGGAGTGAAACCTCGCCCAAACTCCCTAACATCTCACGCGGTTTGTAGTGTCATCTCACGCGATGTCATTGAGACCTCACGAGATTTGGATGGAAATCTCGCCCAATGTCCAGGAGATCTCATGAGATTTGGACTGAGGTCTGCACGTTTTGGATGAGATCTCACGAGATTCGGAATCAAATCCCACCCGATGCCCATGCTATCTCGTGGGATTTAGATTGAAGTCTCACGCAATATGCATGAGACCTCACGAGATTTGGACGGAAGGCTCCAAGGTTTGGATGAGCTCTCACGAGACTTGGAGGAAGATAGCCCCGAATTCCAAGAGGTCTCACGCGAGAGTTGGAGTGAAATCTCGCCCAAGGTCCCTTTTCACGCACGAGAGTGGAGTGAAATTACGCCCGGTAACATTGAGACCTCACGAGATTGGGATTGATATTTCGCCCAAGTTCGCTGAAATCTGACGAGGTGGGTACTGAAATCTCGCCGAAGTCATTGTGACCTCAGGAGACTTGGAGTGACATGTCACCCGATGTCCATGAGATTTCACGAAATTTGGAGTAAATTCTCGCCTGATGTCCATGAGGTCTCACGAGTTATAGATTGAAATCTCGCTCAATATCCATGAGATCTACCGAGATGCGGATTGAATTCTCCAAGGTTCGGATGAGATCTCCGAGACGTGGAGTCAAATCTCGCTCAACGTCCAAGAGTCCTCTTGAGAGTTGGAGTGAAATCTCGCCCAAACTCCCTGTTATCTCACGAGATTTGTAGTGTCATCTCACGCGATGTCATTGAGACCTCACGAGATTTCGACGGAAATCTCGCCCAGGTCCCTGAATATTACGAGATATGTAGTGAAATCTCGCCCGAAGTCATTGTGACCTCAGGAGTTGGGAGTGAAATCTCGCCCAATGTCCATGAGATCTCACGAGATGTGGAGTGAAATCTCGCCCGATATCGATGAGATCACACGAGATTTAGATGGGAAGCTCGCTCATATCCACGAGAACGCACGACGTTGGCCTTGAGGTCTCCAAGGTTTGGGTGAGATTTCACGGGATGCGAGTAAACTCTCGCCCAAAGACCATGAGACCTCACGAGATTGGGAGTGAAATCTCGCCCAAGGTCCCTGATATCTCAAGAGGTTTGGACTGAATCTCCCCCGATGTCATTGACAGCTCACGATGAACGGATAGGAATCTCGCCCAAGGTTGCTGCTATCTCACGAGATCTGTAGTGAAATCTCACCCAAACTCATTGGGACCTCAGGAGATTCGGAGTGAAATCTCCGTCGATGTCCATGCGATCTCAGGAGATTTGGTGTCAAATCTCGCCCGATGTCCATGAGAACTCACGACACATAGACTGAAACCTCGCCCAGGGTCCCTGAAAACTGACGAGATTCGGAGTGAAATCTGCCCGAGGTGATTGAGACCTCACGAGATTTGGAGTGAACTCTCCCCCGATATTCGTGAGTACTCACGAGATTTGGAGTCATCTCGCCTGAAGTCCCTGAGATCTCACAAGATAGAGATTGAATTCTCGCTCCATATCCTGAGATCTCACGAGTTTTGGCCTGAGGTCTCCAAGCATTGGATGAGATCTCACCAGCCTTGGAGTGAAATATCCGCGAGTTCCCAGAAATCTCACGAGAGTTGGAGTGAAATGTCGCCCTAGGTCCCTTTTCTCTCACGAGAGTTTAGTGAACTGTCGCCCAATGTCATTGGGACGTCCCGATATTTGGATTGAAATCTCGCCCGAGGTCGCTGATATCTCAGGAGATTCGTAGGGAAATCTCGCCCAATGTGATTGTGACCTCAGGAGATTTGGGGTGAAATCTCGCCCAATGTCCATGAGATCTCATGAGATTTAGATTAAATCTCCCTCAATATCTATGAGGCCTCGCGAGATTGGCACGGACGTCTCCAAGGTTGGATGAGATCTCACAAGACTTGGAGTAAACTCTCGCCCAAAGAACAAGAGACCTCAGCAGAGTTGGAGTGAAATCTCGCACAAGTTCCCCGATATCTCACAAGATGTGTAATGAAATCTCGCCCAATGTCGTCGAGACCTCATGAGATTTGGACTGAAATCTCGACCAGGGTCCCTGATATCTCACGAGATTTGTGGAAATCTCGCCTGATGTCATTGGAACCTCCGTAGATTTGGAGTGCAGTCTCGCCCATTGTCCATGAGATCTCACGAGATTTAGATTGAACCGTCACGCAATATCCATGAGATCTCAGGAGAAGGGCACTGACCTCTCCAAAGTTTGGGTGAGATCTCATGGGCCCTGGAGGAAAATCTCGCCCAAAGTCCAAGAGATCTCGAGGGATTTGGAGAGAAATCTCACCCAAAGCCCATGACATCTCATGAGATTGAGAGGGAATTCTCGCCCGATGTCCATGACACCTCACGGGATTTGCAGTAAAGTCTCGCCCAATGACCATGAGATATCGCGAAATTGAGAGTGAAATCTCACCTCTTTTCCATGAGATCTCAAGACATTTGGCCTGAGGTCTCCACATTTGGAAGAGAGCACACGAGATTTGGATAAAAATCTCAGCTGAATCCCAAGAGATCTCACACGATTTGGAGTGAAATCTCGCCCAAGGTCCCTGATGCCTCAAGACATTTGTAGTGAAATCTCGCCCGATGTCATTGTGACCTCAGGATATTCGGAGGGAAACCTCACCCGAATGTCCCTGAGATCAGACGAGATATTGAGTAAAATCTCACCCGATGCCCATCAGTCCCACGATATTTAGATTGAAGTCTCGCTCAATAGCCATGAGATCTCACGAGATTGGCACTGACGTCGCCAAGGTTTGGAGGAGATCTCACAAGACTGGGAGTAAAATCTCGCCCCAATTCAAGAGTTCTCACGAGAGCTGCAGTGAAATCTCGCCCAAGGTCCCTGAGATCTCACGAGATTTGTCGTGAAATCTCGCCCGATCTCATTGTGACCTCAGGAGGAATGGAGTGAAACCTCGCCTAAAATCCATGAGATGTCATGAGATTTGGAGTGAAATCTGAACCGATGCCCATGAGATCTCAGGAGCCTTGGTGGCAAATCTCGCCCGATGTCCATGAGATCTCACGAGATTTAGATTGAAAGCTCGCCCACGGTCGTCCCTGATATCTCACGAGATTTGGAGAGAAATCTGCCCGAGGTCATTGAGACCACATGGTATTTGGAGTGAAATCGCCTCCAATGTCCATGACATATCACGAGATTTGGAATGAATTCTCACGCGATGTCCATACGATCTCACGAGATTTGGACTAATCTCGCCTGATGTCCATGATTTCTCACGAGATATAGAGTGAATTCTGCCTCAATATCCTGAGATCTCACGGGATTTGGACGGAAGTCTCCAAGGATTGGATGAGAGCTCAAGAGACTTGGAGGAAATGATCCCCGAATTCCAAAGGATCTCACGAGAGTGAGAGTGGAGTGAAATCTCGCCCTAGGTCCCTTTTATCTCACGAGAGTTGAGTGAAACCTCGCCCGATGTCATTGAGACCTCACGAGATTTGGATGGAAATCTCGCCCAAGTTCGCTGATATCTCACGAGGTTTGTAGTGAAATCTCTCCCAATGTCATTGTGACCTCACGAGATTTGGAGTGAAATCTCGCCCAATGTCCAGGAGATCTCATGAGATTTGGACTGAGGTCTGCACGTTTTGGATGAGATCTCACGAGACTCGGAATAAAATCTCACCCGATGCCCATGGCATCTCATGGGATTTAGATTGAAGTCTCACGCAATAGCCACGAGATCTCACGAGATTTGGACTGAAGTCTCCAAGGTCTGGATGAGATCTCACGAGACTCGGAGGAAAATACCCTGAATTCCAAGAGATCTCACGAGAGTTGGAGTGAAATCTCAACCAAGCTTCCTGATATCTCAAGAGATTTATACTGAAATCTCGCCCGATGTCATTGGGCCCTCGCGAGATTTGGAGTGAAATATCGCGCCAGGTCTCTGATATCTCACGAGATTTGGAGTGAAATCTTGCCCAAGGCCCCTGAGAGCTCAAGAGAATTAGAGGGAAATCTCGCCCCATGTCATGGTGACCTCAAGAGATTTGGAGTGAAATCTCGCCCAATGCCCATGATCTCACGAGATTTGGAGAGAACTCTGACCCGATATCCATGAGATCTCCCGAGATTTGGAGTAAAATCTCTCCTGATGCCATGAGATCGCACGAGATTTAGAGTGCAATTTCCCTCCATGTCCATGAGATCTCACGAGATTTGGACTGAATTCTCCAAGATTCGGATGAGATCTCCGAGACGTGGAGTCAAATCTCGCTCAACGTCCAAGAATCCTCTTGAGAGTTGGAGTGAAACCTCGCCCAAACTCCCTAACATCTCACGCGGTTTGTAGTGTCATCTCACGCGATGTCATTGAGACCTCACGAGATTTGGATGGAAATCTCGCCCAATGTCCAGGAGATCTCATGAGATTTGGACTGAGGTCTGCACGTTTTGGATGAGATCTCACGAGATTCGGAATCAAATCCCACCCGATGCCCATGCTATCTCGGGGGATTTAGATTGAAGTCTCACGCAATATGCATGAGACCTCACGAGATTTGGACGGAAGGCTCCAAGGTTTGGATGAGGTCTCACGAGACTTGGAGGAAAATAGCCCCGAATTCCAAGAGGTCTCACGCGAGAGTTGGAGTGAAATCTCGCCCAAGGCCCCTTTTCACGCACGAGAGTGGAGTGAAATTACGCCCGGTAACATTGAGACCTCACGAGATTGGGATTGATATTTCGCCCAAGTTCGCTGAAATCTGACCAGGTGGGTACTGAAATCTCGCCGAAGTCATCGTGACCTCAGGAGACTTGGAGTGACATGTCACCCGATGTCCATGAGACTTCACGAAATTTGGAGTAAATTATCGCCTGATGTCCATGAGGTCTCACGAGTTATAGATTGAAATCTCGCTCAATATCCATGAGATCTACCGAGATGCGGATTGAATTCTCCAAGGTTCGGATGAGATCTCCGAGACGTGGAGTCAAATCTCGCTCAACGTCCAAGAGTCCTCTTGAGAGTTGGAGTGAAATCTCGCCCAAACTCCCTGTTATCTCACGAGATTTGTAGTGTCATCTCACGCGATGTCATTGAGACCTCACGAGATTTCGACGGAAATCTCGCCCAGGTCCCTGAATATTACGAGATATGTAGTGAAATCTCGCCCGAAGTCATTGTGACCTCAGGAGTTGGGAGTGAAATCTCGCCCAATGTCCATGAGATCTCACGAGATGTGGAGTGAAATCTCGCCCGATATCGATGAGATCACACGAGATTTAGATGGGAAGCTCGCTCATATCCACGAGAACGCACGACGTTGGACTTGAGGTCTCCAAGGTTTGGGTGAGATTTCACGGGATGCGAGTAAACTCTCGCCCAAAGACCATGAGACCTCACGAGATTGGGAGTGAAATCTCGCCCAAGGTCCCTGATATCTCAAGAGGTTTGGACTGAATCTCCCCCGATGTCATTGACAGCTCACGATGAACGGATAGGAATCTCGCCCAAGGTTGCTGCTATCTCACGAGATCTGTAGTGAAATCTCACCCAAACTCATTGGGACCTCAGGAGATTCGGAGTGAAATCTCCGTCGATGTCCATGCGATCTCAGGAGATTTGGTGTCAAATCTCGCCCGATGTCCATGAGAACTCACGACACATAGACTGAAACCTCGCCCAGGGTCCCTGAAAACTGACGAGATTCGGAGTGAAATCTGCCCGAGGTGATTGAGACCTCACGAGATTTGGAGTGAACTCTCCCCCGATATTCGTGAGTACTCACGAGATTTGGAGTCATCTCGCCTGAAGTCCCTGAGATATCACAAGATAGAGATTGAATTCTCGCTCCATATCCTGAGATCTCACGAGTTTTGGCCTGAGGTCTCCAAGCATTGGATGAGATCTCACCAGCCTTGGAGTGAAATATCCGCGAGTTCCCAGAAATCTCACGAGAGTTGGAGTGAAATGTCGCCCTAGGTCCCTTTTCTCTCACGAGAGTTTAGTGAACTGTCGCCCAATGTCATTGGGACGTCCCGATATTTGGATTGAAATCTCGCCCGAGGTCGCTGATATCTCAGGAGATTCGTAGGGAAATCTCGCCCAATGTGATTGTGACCTCAGGAGATTTGGGGTGAAATCTCGCCCAATGTCCATGAGATCTCATGAGATTTAGATTAAATCTCCCTCAATATCTATGAGGCCTCGCGAGATTGGCACGGACGTCTCCAAGGTTGGATGAGATCTCACAAGACTTGGAGTAAACTCTCGCCCAAAGAACAAGAGACCTCAGCAGAGTTGGAGTGAAATCTCGCACAAGTTCCCCGATATCTCACAAGATGTGTAATGAAATCTCGCCCAATGTCGTCGAGACCTCATGAGATTTGGACTGAAATCTCGACCAGGGTCCCTGATATCTCACGAGATTTGTGGAAATCTCGCCTGATGTCATTGGAACCTCCGTAGATTTGGAGTGCAGTCTCGCCCATTGTCCATGAGATCTCACGAGATTTAGATTGAACCGTCACGCAATATCCATGAGATCTCAGGAGAAGGGCACTGACCTCTCCAAAGTTTGGGTGAGATCTCATGGGCCCTGGAGGAAAATCTCGCCCAAAGTCCAAGAGATCTCGAGGGATTTGGAGAGAAATCTCACCCAAAGCCCATGACATCTCATGAGATTGAGAGGGAATTCTCGCCCGATGTCCATGACACCTCACGAGATTTGCAGTAAAGTCTCGCCCAATGACCATGAGATATCGCGAAATTGAGAGTGAAATCTCACCTCTTTTCCATGAGATCTCAAGACATTTGGCCTGAGGTCTCCACATTTGGAAGAGAGCACACGAGATTTGGATAAAAATCTCAGCTGAATCCCAAGAGATCTCACACGATTTGGAGTGAAATCTCGCCCAAGGTCCCTGATGCCTCAAGACATTTGTAGCGAAATCTCGCCCGATGTCATTGTGACCTCAGGATATTCGGAGGGAAACCTCACCCGAATGTCCCTGAGATCAGACGAGATATTGAGTAAAATCTCACCCGATGCCCATCAGTCCCACGATATTTAGATTGAAGTCTCGCTCAATAGCCATGAGATCTCACGAGATTGGCACTGACGTCGCCAAGGTTTGGAGGAGATCTCACAAGACTGGGAGTAAAATCTCGCCCCAATTCAAGAGTTCTCACGAGAGCTGCAGTGAAATCTCGCCCAAGGTCCCTGAGATCTCACGAGATTTGTCGTGAAATCTCGCCCGATCTCATTGTGACCTCAGGAGGAATGGAGTGAAACCTCGCCTAAAATCCATGAGATGTCATGAGATTTGGAGTGAAATCTGAACCGATGCCCATGAGATCTCAGGAGCCTTGGTGGCAAATCTCGCCCGATGTCCATGAGATCTCACGAGATTTAGATTGAAAGCTCGCCCACGGTCGTCCCTGATATCTCACGAGATTTGGAGAGAAATCTGCCCGAGGTCATTGAGACCACATGGTATTTGGAGTGAAATCGCCTCCAATGTCCATGACATATCACGAGATTTGGAATGAATTCTCACGCGATGTCCATACGATCTCACGAGATTTGGACTAATCTCGCCTGATGTCCATGATTTCTCACGAGATATAGAGTGAATTCTGCCTCAATATCCTGAGATCTCACGGGATTTGGACGGAAGTCTCCAAGGATTGGATGAGAGCTCAAGAGACTTGGAGGAAATGATCCCCGAATTCCAAAGGATCTCACGAGAGTGAGAGTGGAGTGAAATCTCGCCCTAGGTCCCTTTTATCTCACGAGAGTTGAGTGAAACCTCGCCCGATGTCATTGAGACCTCACGAGATTTGGATGGAAATCTCGCCCAAGTTCGCTGATATCTCACGAGGTTTGTAGTGAAATCTCTCCCAATGTCATTGTGACCTCACGAGATTTGGAGTGAAATCTCGCCCAATGTCCAGGAGATCTCATGAGATTTGGACTGAGGTCTGCACGTTTTGGATGAGATCTCACGAGACTCGGAATAAAATCTCACCCGATGCCCATGGCATCTCATGGGATTTAGATTGAAGTCTCACGCAATAGCCACGAGATCTCACGAGATTTGGACTGAAGTCTCCAAGGTCTGGATGAGATCTCACGAGACTCGGAGGAAAATACCCTGAATTCCAAGAGATCTCACGAGAGTTGGAGTGAAATCTCAACCAAGCTTCCTGATATCTCAAGAGATTTATACTGAAATCTCGCCCGATGTCATTGGGCCCTCGCGAGATTTGGAGTGAAATATCGCGCCAGGTCTCTGATATCTCACGAGATTTGGAGTGAAATCTTGCCCAAGGCCCCTGAGAGCTCAAGAGAATTAGAGGGAAATCTCGCCCCATGTCATTGTGACCTCAAGAGATTTGGAGTGAAATCTCGCCCAATGCCCATGATCTCACGAGATTTGGAGAGAACTCTGACCCGATATCCATGAGATCTCCCGAGATTTGGAGTAAAATCTCTCCTGATGTCATGAGATCGCACGAGATTTAGAGTGCAATTTCCCTCCATGTCCATGAGATCTCACGAGATTTGGACTGAATTCTCCAAGATTCGGATGAGATCTCCGAGACGTGGAGTCAAATCTCGCTCAACGTCCAAGAATCCTCTTGAGAGTTGGAGTGAAACCTCGCCCAAACTCCCTAACATCTCACGCGGTTTGTAGTGTCATCTCACGCGATGTCATTGAGACCTCACGAGATTTGGATGGAAATCTCGCCCAATGTCCAGGAGATCTCATGAGATTTGGACTGAGGTCTGCACGTTTTGGATGAGATCTCACGAGATTCGGAATCAAATCCCACCCGATGCCCATGCTATCTCGTGGGATTTAGATTGAAGTCTCACGCAATATGCATGAGACCTCACGAGATTTGGACGGAAGGCTCCAAGGTTTGGATGAGCTCTCACGAGACTTGGAGGAAGATAGCCCCGAATTCCAAGAGGTCTCACGCGAGAGTTGGAGTGAAATCTCGCCCAAGGCCCCTTTTCACGCACGAGAGTGGAGTGAAATTACGCCCGATAACATTGAGACCTCACGAGATTGGGATTGATATTTCGCCCAAGTTCGCTGAAATCTGACGAGGTGGGTACTGAAATCTCGCCGAAGTCATTGTGACCTCAGGAGACTTGGAGTGACATGTCACCCGATGTCCATGAGATTTCACGAAATTTGGAGTAAATTCTCGCCTGATGTCCATGAGGTCTCACGAGTTATAGATTGAAATCTCGCTCAATATCCATGAGATCTACCGAGATGCGGATTGAATTCTCCAAGGTTCGGATGAGATCTCCGAGACGTGGAGTCAAATCTCGCTCAACGTCCAAGAGTCCTCTTGAGAGTTGGAGTGAAATCTCGCCCAAACTCCCTGTTATCTCACGAGATTTGTAGTGTCATCTCACGCGATGTCATTGAGACCTCACGAGATTTCGACGGAAATCTCGCCCAGGTCCCTGAATATTACGAGATATGTAGTGAAATCTCGCCCGAAGTCATTGTGACCTCAGGAGTTGGGAGTGAAATCTCGCCCAATGTCCATGAGATCTCACGAGATGTGGAGTGAAATCTCGCCCGATATCGATGAGATCACACGAGATTTAGATGGGAAGCTCGCTCATATCCACGAGAACGCACGACGTTGGCCTTGAGGTCTCCAAGGTTTGGGTGAGATTTCACGGGATGCGAGTAAACTCTCGCCCAAAGACCATGAGACCTCACGAGATTGGGAGTGAAATCTCGCCCAAGGTCCCTGATATCTCAAGAGGTTTGGACTGAATCTCCCCCGATGTCATTGACAGCTCACGATGAACGGATAGGAATCTCGCCCAAGGTTGCTGCTATCTCACGAGATCTGTAGTGAAATCTCACCCAAACTCATTGGGACCTCAGGAGATTCGGAGTGAAATCTCCGTCGATGTCCATGCGATCTCAGGAGATTTGGTGTCAAATCTCGCCCGATGTCCATGAGAACTCACGACACATAGACTGAAACCTCGCCCAGGGTCCCTGAAAACTGACGAGATTCGGAGTGAAATCTGCCCGAGGTGATTGAGACCTCACGAGATTTGGAGTGAACTCTCCCCCGATATTCGTGAGTACTCACGAGATTTGGAGTCATCTCGCCTGAAGTCCCTGAGATCTCACAAGATAGAGATTGAATTCTCGCTCCATATCCTGAGATCTCACGAGTTTTGGCCTGAGGTCTCCAAGCATTGGATGAGATCTCACCAGCCTTGGAGTGAAATATCCGCGAGTTCCCAGAAATCTCACGAGAGTTGGAGTGAAATGTCGCCCTAGGTCCCTTTTCTCTCACGAGAGTTTAGTGAACTGTCGCCCAATGTCATTGGGACGTCCCGATATTTGGATTGAAATCTCGCCCGAGGTCGCTGATATCTCAGGAGATTCGTAGGGAAATCTCGCCCAATGTGATTGTGACCTCAGGAGATTTGGGGTGAAATCTCGCCCAATGTCCATGAGATCTCATGAGATTTAGATTAAATCTCCCTCAATATCTATGAGGCCTCGCGAGATTGGCACGGACGTCTCCAAGGTTGGATGAGATCTCACAAGACTTGGAGTAAACTCTCGCCCAAAGAACAAGAGACCTCAGCAGAGTTGGAGTGAAATCTCGCACAAGTTCCCCGATATCTCACAAGATGTGTAATGAAATCTCGCCCAATGTCGTCGAGACCTCATGAGATTTGGACTGAAATCTCGACCAGGGTCCCTGATATCTCACGAGATTTGTGGAAATCTCGCCTGATGTCATTGGAACCTCCGTAGATTTGGAGTGCAGTCTCGCCCATTGTCCATGAGATCTCACGAGATTTAGATTGAACCGTCACGCAATATCCATGAGATCTCAGGAGAAGGGCACTGGCCTCTCCAAAGTTTGGGTGAGATCTCATGGGCCCTGGAGGAAAATCTCGCCCAAAGTCCAAGAGATCTCGAGGGATTTGGAGAGAAATCTCACCCAAAGCCCATGACATCTCATGAGATTGAGAGGGAATTCTCGCCCGATGTCCATGACACCTCACGAGATTTGCAGTAAAGTCTCGCCCAATGACCATGAGATATCGCGAAATTGAGAGTGAAATCTCACCTCTTTTCCATGAGATCTCAAGACATTTGGCCTGAGGTCTCCACATTTGGAAGAGAGCACACGAGATTTGGATAAAAATCTCAGCTGAATCCCAAGAGATCTCACACGATTTGGAGTGAAATCTCGCCCAAGGTCCCTGATGCCTCAAGACATTTGTAGCGAAATCTCGCCCGATGTCATTGTGACCTCAGGATATTCGGAGGGAAACCTCACCCGAATGTCCCTGAGATCAGACGAGATATTGAGTAAAATCTCACCCGATGCCCATCAGTCCCACGATATTTAGATTGAAGTCTCGCTCAATAGCCATGAGATCTCACGAGATTGGCACTGACGTCGCCAAGGTTTGGAGGAGATCTCACAAGACTGGGAGTAAAATCTCGCCCCAATTCAAGAGTTCTCACGAGAGCTGCAGTGAAATCTCGCCCAAGGTCCCTGAGATCTCACGAGATTTGTCGTGAAATCTCGCCCGATCTCATTGTGACCTCAGGAGGAATGGAGTGAAACCTCGCCTAAAATCCATGAGATGTCATGAGATTTGGAGTGAAATCTGAACCGATGCCCATGAGATCTCAGGAGCCTTGGTGGCAAATCTCGCCCGATGTCCATGAGATCTCACGAGATTTAGATTGAAAGCTCGCCCACGGTCGTCCCTGATATCTCACGAGATTTGGAGAGAAATCTGCCCGAGGTCATTGAGACCACATGGTATTTGGAGTGAAATCGCCTCCAATGTCCATGACATATCACGAGATTTGGAATGAATTCTCACGCGATGTCCATACGATCTCACGAGATTTGGACTAATCTCGCCTGATGTCCATGATTTCTCACGAGATATAGAGTGAATTCTGCCTCAATATCCTGAGATCTCACGGGATTTGGACGGAAGTCTCCAAGGATTGGATGAGAGCTCAAGAGACTTGGAGGAAATGATCCCCGAATTCCAAAGGATCTCACGAGAGTGAGAGTGGAGTGAAATCTCGCCCTAGGTCCCTTTTATCTCACGAGAGTTGAGTGAAACCTCGCCCGATGTCATTGAGACCTCACGAGATTTGGATGGAAATCTCGCCCAAGTTCGCTGATATCTCACGAGGTTTGTAGTGAAATCTCTCCCAATGTCATTGTGACCTCACGAGATTTGGAGTGAAATCTCGCCCAATGTCCAGGAGATCTCATGAGATTTGGACTGAGGTCTGCACGTTTTGGATGAGATCTCACGAGACTCGGAATAAAATCTCACCCGATGCCCATGGCATCTCATGGGATTTAGATTGAAGTCTCACGCAATAGCCACGAGATCTCACGAGATTTGGACTGAAGTCTCCAAGGTCTGGATGAGATCTCACGAGACTCGGAGGAAAATACCCTGAATTCCAAGAGATCTCACGAGAGTTGGAGTGAAATCTCAACCAAGCTTCCTGATATCTCAAGAGATTTATACTGAAATCTCGCCCGATGTCATTGGGCCCTCGCGAGATTTGGAGTGAAATATCGCGCCAGGTCTCTGATATCTCACGAGATTTGGAGTGAAATCTTGCCCAAGGCCCCTGAGAGCTCAAGAGAATTAGAGGGAAATCTCGCCCCATGTCATGGTGACCTCAAGAGATTTGGAGTGAAATCTCGCCCAATGCCCATGATCTCACGAGATTTGGAGAGAACTCTGACCCGATATCCATGAGATCTCCCGAGATTTGGAGTAAAATCTCTCCTGATGTCATGAGATCGCACGAGATTTAGAGTGCAATTTCCCTCCATGTCCATGAGATCTCACGAGATTTGGACTGAATTCTCCAAGATTCGGATGAGATCTCCGAGACGTGGAGTCAAATCTCGCTCAACGTCCAAGAATCCTCTTGAGAGTTGGAGTGAAACCTCGCCCAAACTCCCTAACATCTCACGCGGTTTGTAGTGTCATCTCACGCGATGTCATTGAGACCTCACGAGATTTGGATGGAAATCTCGCCCAATGTCCAGGAGATCTCATGAGATTTGGACTGAGGTCTGCACGTTTTGGATGAGATCTCACGAGATTCGGAATCAAATCCCACCCGATGCCCATGCTATCTCGTGGGATTTAGATTGAAGTCTCACGCAATATGCATGAGACCTCACGAGATTTGGACGGAAGGCTCCAAGGTTTGGATGAGCTCTCACGAGACTTGGAGGAAGATAGCCCCGAATTCCAAGAGGTCTCACGCGAGAGTTGGAGTGAAATCTCGCCCAAGGTCCCTTTTCACGCACGAGAGTGGAGTGAAATTACGCCCGGTAACATTGAGACCTCACGAGATTGGGATTGATATTTCGCCCAAGTTCGCTGAAATCTGACGAGGTGGGTACTGAAATCTCGCCGAAGTCATTGTGACCTCAGGAGACTTGGAGTGACATGTCACCCGATGTCCATGAGATTTCACGAAATTTGGAGTAAATTCTCGCCTGATGTCCATGAGGTCTCACGAGTTATAGATTGAAATCTCGCTCAATATCCATGAGATCTACCGAGATGCGGATTGAATTCTCCAAGGTTCGGATGAGATCTCCGAGACGTGGAGTCAAATCTCGCTCAACGTCCAAGAGTCCTCTTGAGAGTTGGAGTGAAATCTCGCCCAAACTCCCTGTTATCTCACGAGATTTGTAGTGTCATCTCACGCGATGTCATTGAGACCTCACGAGATTTCGACGGAAATCTCGCCCAGGTCCCTGAATATTACGAGATATGTAGTGAAATCTCGCCCGAAGTCATTGTGACCTCAGGAGTTGGGAGTGAAATCTCGCCCAATGTCCATGAGATCTCACGAGATGTGGAGTGAAATCTCGCCCGATATCGATGAGATCACACGAGATTTAGATGGGAAGCTCGCTCATATCCACGAGAACGCACGACGTTGGCCTTGAGGTCTCCAAGGTTTGGGTGAGATTTCACGGGATGCGAGTAAACTCTCGCCCAAAGACCATGAGACCTCACGAGATTGGGAGTGAAATCTCGCCCAAGGTCCCTGATATCTCAAGAGGTTTGGACTGAATCTCCCCCGATGTCATTGACAGCTCACGATGAACGGATAGGAATCTCGCCCAAGGTTGCTGCTATCTCACGAGATCTGTAGTGAAATCTCACCCAAACTCATTGGGACCTCAGGAGATTCGGAGTGAAATCTCCGTCGATGTCCATGCGATCTCAGGAGATTTGGTGTCAAATCTCGCCCGATGTCCATGAGAACTCACGACACATAGACTGAAACCTCGCCCAGGGTCCCTGAAAACTGACGAGATTCGGAGTGAAATCTGCCCGAGGTGATTGAGACCTCACGAGATTTGGAGTGAACTCTCCCCCGATATTCGTGAGTACTCACGAGATTTGGAGTCATCTCGCCTGAAGTCCCTGAGATCTCACAAGATAGAGATTGAATTCTCGCTCCATATCCTGAGATCTCACGAGTTTTGGCCTGAGGTCTCCAAGCATTGGATGAGATCTCACCAGCCTTGGAGTGAAATATCCGCGAGTTCCCAGAAATCTCACGAGAGTTGGAGTGAAATGTCGCCCTAGGTCCCTTTTCTCTCACGAGAGTTTAGTGAACTGTCGCCCAATGTCATTGGGACGTCCCGATATTTGGATTGAAATCTCGCCCGAGGTCGCTGATATCTCAGGAGATTCGTAGGGAAATCTCGCCCAATGTGATTGTGACCTCAGGAGATTTGGGGTGAAATCTCGCCCAATGTCCATGAGATCTCATGAGATTTAGATTAAATCTCCCTCAATATCTATGAGGCCTCGCGAGATTGGCACGGACGTCTCCAAGGTTGGATGAGATCTCACAAGACTTGGAGTAAACTCTCGCCCAAAGAACAAGAGACCTCAGCAGAGTTGGAGTGAAATCTCGCACAAGTTCCCCGATATCTCACAAGATGTGTAATGAAATCTCGCCCAATGTCGTCGAGACCTCATGAGATTTGGACTGAAATCTCGACCAGGGTCCCTGATATCTCACGAGATTTGTGGAAATCTCGCCTGATGTCATTGGAACCTCCGTAGATTTGGAGTGCAGTCTCGCCCATTGTCCATGAGATCTCACGAGATTTAGATTGAACCGTCACGCAATATCCATGAGATCTCAGGAGAAGGGCACTGGCCTCTCCAAAGTTTGGGTGAGATCTCATGGGCCCTGGAGGAAAATCTCGCCCAAAGTCCAAGAGATCTCGAGGGATTTGGAGAGAAATCTCACCCAAAGCCCATGACATCTCATGAGATTGAGAGGGAATTCTCGCCCGATGTCCATGACACCTCACGGGATTTGCAGTAAAGTCTCGCCCAATGACCATGAGATATCGCGAAATTGAGAGTGAAATCTCACCTCTTTTCCATGAGATCTCAAGACATTTGGCCTGAGGTCTCCACATTTGGAAGAGAGCACACGAGATTTGGATAAAAATCTCAGCTGAATCCCAAGAGATCTCACACGATTTGGAGTGAAATCTCGCCCAAGGTCCCTGATGCCTCAAGACATTTGTAGTGAAATCTCGCCCGATGTCATTGTGACCTCAGGATATTCGGAGGGAAACCTCACCCGAATGTCCCTGAGATCAGACGAGATATTGAGTAAAATCTCACCCGATGCCCATCAGTCCCACGATATTTAGATTGAAGTCTCGCTCAATAGCCATGAGATCTCACGAGATTGGCACTGACGTCGCCAAGGTTTGGAGGAGATCTCACAAGACTGGGAGTAAAATCTCGCCCCAATTCAAGAGTTCTCACGAGAGCTGCAGTGAAATCTCGCCCAAGGTCCCTGAGATCTCACGAGATTTGTCGTGAAATCTCGCCCGATCTCATTGTGACCTCAGGAGGAATGGAGTGAAACCTCGCCTAAAATCCATGAGATGTCATGAGATTTGGAGTGAAATCTGAACCGATGCCCATGAGATCTCAGGAGCCTTGGTGGCAAATCTCGCCCGATGTCCATGAGATCTCACGAGATTTAGATTGAAAGCTCGCCCACGGTCGTCCCTGATATCTCACGAGATTTGGAGAGAAATCTGCCCGAGGTCATTGAGACCACATGGTATTTGGAGTGAAATCGCCTCCAATGTCCATGACATATCACGAGATTTGGAATGAATTCTCACGCGATGTCCATACGATCTCACGAGATTTGGACTAATCTCGCCTGATGTCCATGATTTCTCACGAGATATAGAGTGAATTCTGCCTCAATATCCTGAGATCTCACGGGATTTGGACGGAAGTCTCCAAGGATTGGATGAGAGCTCAAGAGACTTGGAGGAAATGATCCCCGAATTCCAAAGGATCTCACGAGAGTGAGAGTGGAGTGAAATCTCGCCCTAGGTCCCTTTTATCTCACGAGAGTTGAGTGAAACCTCGCCCGATGTCATTGAGACCTCACGAGATTTGGATGGAAATCTCGCCCAAGTTCGCTGATATCTCACGAGGTTTGTAGTGAAATCTCTCCCAATGTCATTGTGACCTCACGAGATTTGGAGTGAAATCTCGCCCAATGTCCAGGAGATCTCATGAGATTTGGACTGAGGTCTGCACGTTTTGGATGAGATCTCACGAGACTCGGAATAAAATCTCACCCGATGCCCATGGCATCTCATGGGATTTAGATTGAAGTCTCACGCAATAGCCACGAGATCTCACGAGATTTGGACTGAAGTCTCCAAGGTCTGGATGAGATCTCACGAGACTCGGAGGAAAATACCCTGAATTCCAAGAGATCTCACGAGAGTTGGAGTGAAATCTCAACCAAGCTTCCTGATATCTCAAGAGATTTATACTGAAATCTCGCCCGATGTCATTGGGCCCTCGCGAGATTTGGAGTGAAATATCGCGCCAGGTCTCTGATATCTCACGAGATTTGGAGTGAAATCTTGCCCAAGGCCCCTGAGAGCTCAAGAGAATTAGAGGGAAATCTCGCCCCATGTCATGGTGACCTCAAGAGATTTGGAGTGAAATCTCGCCCAATGCCCATGATCTCACGAGATTTGGAGAGAACTCTGACCCGATATCCATGAGATCTCCCGAGATTTGGAGTAAAATCTCTCCTGATGTCATGAGATCGCACGAGATTTAGAGTGCAATTTCCCTCCATGTCCATGAGATCTCACGAGATTTGGACTGAATTCTCCAAGATTCGGATGAGATCTCCGAGACGTGGAGTCAAATCTCGCTCAACGTCCAAGAATCCTCTTGAGAGTTGGAGTGAAACCTCGCCCAAACTCCCTAACATCTCACGCGGTTTGTAGTGTCATCTCACGCGATGTCATTGAGACCTCACGAGATTTGGATGGAAATCTCGCCCAATGTCCAGGAGATCTCATGAGATTTGGACTGAGG
Organism: Eumetopias jubatus; assembly: GCF_037043125.1. Lineage (NCBI taxonomy): Eukaryota > Metazoa > Chordata > Mammalia > Carnivora > Otariidae > Eumetopias > Eumetopias jubatus. The sequence continues at coordinate 94,792 of NW_028274968.1, forward strand.
TCTGCACGTTTTGGATGAGATCTCACGAGATTCGGAATCAAATCCCACCCGATGCCCATGCTATCTCGTGGGATTTAGATTGAAGTCTCACGCAATATGCATGAGACCTCACGAGATTTGGACGGAAGGCTCCAAGGTTTGGATGAGCTCTCACGAGACTTGGAGGAAGATAGCCCCGAATTCCAAGAGGTCTCACGCGAGAGTTGGAGTGAAATCTCGCCCAAGGCCCCTTTTCACGCACGAGAGTGGAGTGAAATTACGCCCGGTAACATTGAGACCTCACGAGATTGGGATTGATATTTCGCCCAAGTTCGCTGAAATCTGACGAGGTGGGTACTGAAATCTCGCCGAAGTCATTGTGACCTCAGGAGACTTGGAGTGACATGTCACCCGATGTCCATGAGATTTCACGAAATTTGGAGTAAATTCTCGCCTGATGTCCATGAGGTCTCACGAGTTATAGATTGAAATCTCGCTCAATATCCATGAGATCTACCGAGATGCGGATTGAATTCTCCAAGGTTCGGATGAGATCTCCGAGACGTGGAGTCAAATCTCGCTCAACGTCCAAGAGTCCTCTTGAGAGTTGGAGTGAAATCTCGCCCAAACTCCCTGTTATCTCACGAGATTTGTAGTGTCATCTCACGCGATGTCATTGAGACCTCACGAGATTTCGACGGAAATCTCGCCCAGGTCCCTGAATATTACGAGATATGTAGTGAAATCTCGCCCGAAGTCATTGTGACCTCAGGAGTTGGGAGTGAAATCTCGCCCAATGTCCATGAGATCTCACGAGATGTGGAGTGAAATCTCGCCCGATATCGATGAGATCACACGAGATTTAGATGGGAAGCTCGCTCATATCCACGAGAACGCACGACGTTGGCCTTGAGGTCTCCAAGGTTTGGGTGAGATTTCACGGGATGCGAGTAAACTCTCGCCCAAAGACCATGAGACCTCACGAGATTGGGAGTGAAATCTCGCCCAAGGTCCCTGATATCTCAAGAGGTTTGGACTGAATCTCCCCCGATGTCATTGACAGCTCACGATGAACGGATAGGAATCTCGCCCAAGGTTGCTGCTATCTCACGAGATCTGTAGTGAAATCTCACCCAAACTCATTGGGACCTCAGGAGATTCGGAGTGAAATCTCCGTCGATGTCCATGCGATCTCAGGAGATTTGGTGTCAAATCTCGCCCGATGTCCATGAGAACTCACGACACATAGACTGAAACCTCGCCCAGGGTCCCTGAAAACTGACGAGATTCGGAGTGAAATCTGCCCGAGGTGATTGAGACCTCACGAGATTTGGAGTGAACTCTCCCCCGATATTCGTGAGTACTCACGAGATTTGGAGTCATCTCGCCTGAAGTCCCTGAGATCTCACAAGATAGAGATTGAATTCTCGCTCCATATCCTGAGATCTCACGAGTTTTGGCCTGAGGTCTCCAAGCATTGGATGAGATCTCACCAGCCTTGGAGTGAAATATCCGCGAGTTCCCAGAAATCTCACGAGAGTTGGAGTGAAATGTCGCCCTAGGTCCCTTTTCTCTCACGAGAGTTTAGTGAACTGTCGCCCAATGTCATTGGGACGTCCCGATATTTGGATTGAAATCTCGCCCGAGGTCGCTGATATCTCAGGAGATTCGTAGGGAAATCTCGCCCAATGTGATTGTGACCTCAGGAGATTTGGGGTGAAATCTCGCCCAATGTCCATGAGATCTCATGAGATTTAGATTAAATCTCCCTCAATATCTATGAGGCCTCGCGAGATTGGCACGGACGTCTCCAAGGTTGGATGAGATCTCACAAGACTTGGAGTAAACTCTCGCCCAAAGAACAAGAGACCTCAGCAGAGTTGGAGTGAAATCTCGCACAAGTTCCCCGATATCTCACAAGATGTGTAATGAAATCTCGCCCAATGTCGTCGAGACCTCATGAGATTTGGACTGAAATCTCGACCAGGGTCCCTGATATCTCACGAGATTTGTGGAAATCTCGCCTGATGTCATTGGAACCTCCGTAGATTTGGAGTGCAGTCTCGCCCATTGTCCATGAGATCTCACGAGATTTAGATTGAACCGTCACGCAATATCCATGAGATCTCAGGAGAAGGGCACTGGCCTCTCCAAAGTTTGGGTGAGATCTCATGGGCCCTGGAGGAAAATCTCGCCCAAAGTCCAAGAGATCTCGAGGGATTTGGAGAGAAATCTCACCCAAAGCCCATGACATCTCATGAGATTGAGAGGGAATTCTCGCCCGATGTCCATGACACCTCACGGGATTTGCAGTAAAGTCTCGCCCAATGACCATGAGATATCGCGAAATTGAGAGTGAAATCTCACCTCTTTTCCATGAGATCTCAAGACATTTGGCCTGAGGTCTCCACATTTGGAAGAGAGCACACGAGATTTGGATAAAAATCTCAGCTGAATCCCAAGAGATCTCACACGATTTGGAGTGAAATCTCGCCCAAGGTCCCTGATGCCTCAAGACATTTGTAGTGAAATCTCGCCCGATGTCATTGTGACCTCAGGATATTCGGAGGGAAACCTCACCCGAATGTCCCTGAGATCAGACGAGATATTGAGTAAAATCTCACCCGATGCCCATCAGTCCCACGATATTTAGATTGAAGTCTCGCTCAATAGCCATGAGATCTCACGAGATTGGCACTGACGTCGCCAAGGTTTGGAGGAGATCTCACAAGACTGGGAGTAAAATCTCGCCCCAATTCAAGAGTTCTCACGAGAGCTGCAGTGAAATCTCGCCCAAGGTCCCTGAGATCTCACGAGATTTGTCGTGAAATCTTGCCCGATCTCATTGTGACCTCAGGAGGAATGGAGTGAAACCTCGCCTAAAATCCATGAGATGTCATGAGATTTGGAGTGAAATCTGAACCGATGCCCATGAGATCTCAGGAGCCTTGGTGGCAAATCTCGCCCGATGTCCATGAGATCTCACGAGATTTAGATTGAAAGCTCGCCCACGGTCGTCCCTGATATCTCACGAGATTTGGAGAGAAATCTGCCCGAGGTCATTGAGACCACATGGTATTTGGAGTGAAATCGCCTCCAATGTCCATGACATATCACGAGATTTGGAATGAATTCTCACGCGATGTCCATACGATCTCACGAGATTTGGACTAATCTCGCCTGATGTCCATGATTTCTCACGAGATATAGAGTGAATTCTGCCTCAATATCCTGAGATCTCACGGGATTTGGACGGAAGTCTCCAAGGATTGGATGAGAGCTCAAGAGACTTGGAGGAAATGATCCCCGAATTCCAAAGGATCTCACGAGAGTGAGAGTGGAGTGAAATCTCGCCCTAGGTCCCTTTTATCTCACGAGAGTTGAGTGAAACCTCGCCCGATGTCATTGAGACCTCACGAGATTTGGATGGAAATCTCGCCCAAGTTCGCTGATATCTCACGAGGTTTGTAGTGAAATCTCTCCCAATGTCATTGTGACCTCACGAGATTTGGAGTGAAATCTCGCCCAATGTCCAGGAGATCTCATGAGATTTGGACTGAGGTCTGCACGTTTTGGATGAGATCTCACGAGACTCGGAATAAAATCTCACCCGATGCCCATGGCATCTCATGGGATTTAGATTGAAGTCTCACGCAATAGCCACGAGATCTCACGAGATTTGGACTGAAGTCTCCAAGGTCTGGATGAGATCTCACGAGACTCGGAGGAAAATACCCTGAATTCCAAGAGATCTCACGAGAGTTGGAGTGAAATCTCAACCAAGCTTCCTGATATCTCAAGAGATTTATACTGAAATCTCGCCCGATGTCATTGGGCCCTCGCGAGATTTGGAGTGAAATATCGCGCCAGGTCTCTGATATCTCACGAGATTTGGAGTGAAATCTTGCCCAAGGCCCCTGAGAGCTCAAGAGAATTAGAGGGAAATCTCGCCCCATGTCATGGTGACCTCAAGAGATTTGGAGTGAAATCTCGCCCAATGCCCATGATCTCACGAGATTTGGAGAGAACTCTGACCCGATATCCATGAGATCTCCCGAGATTTGGAGTAAAATCTCTCCTGATGTCATGAGATCGCACGAGATTTAGAGTGCAATTTCCCTCCATGTCCATGAGATCTCACGAGATTTGGACTGAATTCTCCAAGATTCGGATGAGATCTCCGAGACGTGGAGTCAAATCTCGCTCAACGTCCAAGAATCCTCTTGAGAGTTGGAGTGAAACCTCGCCCAAACTCCCTAACATCTCACGCGGTTTGTAGTGTCATCTCACGCGATGTCATTGAGACCTCACGAGATTTGGATGGAAATCTCGCCCAATGTCCAGGAGATCTCATGAGATTTGGACTGAGGTCTGCACGTTTTGGATGAGATCTCACGAGATTCGGAATCAAATCCCACCCGATGCCCATGCTATCTCGTGGGATTTAGATTGAAGTCTCACGCAATATGCATGAGACCTCACGAGATTTGGACGGAAGGCTCCAAGGTTTGGATGAGCTCTCACGAGACTTGGAGGAAGATAGCCCCGAATTCCAAGAGGTCTCACGCGAGAGTTGGAGTGAAATCTCGCCCAAGGCCCCTTTTCACGCACGAGAGTGGAGTGAAATTACGCCCGATAACATTGAGACCTCACGAGATTGGGATTGATATTTCGCCCAAGTTCGCTGAAATCTGACGAGGTGGGTACTGAAATCTCGCCGAAGTCATTGTGACCTCAGGAGACTTGGAGTGACATGTCACCCGATGTCCATGAGATTTCACGAAATTTGGAGTAAATTCTCGCCTGATGTCCATGAGGTCTCACGAGTTATAGATTGAAATCTCGCTCAATATCCATGAGATCTACCGAGATGCGGATTGAATTCTCCAAGGTTCGGATGAGATCTCCGAGACGTGGAGTCAAATCTCGCTCAACGTCCAAGAGTCCTCTTGAGAGTTGGAGTGAAATCTCGCCCAAACTCCCTGTTATCTCACGAGATTTGTAGTGTCATCTCACGCGATGTCATTGAGACCTCACGAGATTTCGACGGAAATCTCGCCCAGGTCCCTGAATATTACGAGATATGTAGTGAAATCTCGCCCGAAGTCATTGTGACCTCAGGAGTTGGGAGTGAAATCTCGCCCAATGTCCATGAGATCTCACGAGATGTGGAGTGAAATCTCGCCCGATATCGATGAGATCACACGAGATTTAGATGGGAAGCTCGCTCATATCCACGAGAACGCACGACGTTGGCCTTGAGGTCTCCAAGGTTTGGGTGAGATTTCACGGGATGCGAGTAAACTCTCGCCCAAAGACCATGAGACCTCACGAGATTGGGAGTGAAATCTCGCCCAAGGTCCCTGATATCTCAAGAGGTTTGGACTGAATCTCCCCCGATGTCATTGACAGCTCACGATGAACGGATAGGAATCTCGCCCAAGGTTGCTGCTATCTCACGAGATCTGTAGTGAAATCTCACCCAAACTCATTGGGACCTCAGGAGATTCGGAGTGAAATCTCCGTCGATGTCCATGCGATCTCAGGAGATTTGGTGTCAAATCTCGCCCGATGTCCATGAGAACTCACGACACATAGACTGAAACCTCGCCCAGGGTCCCTGAAAACTGACGAGATTCGGAGTGAAATCTGCCCGAGGTGATTGAGACCTCACGAGATTTGGAGTGAACTCTCCCCCGATATTCGTGAGTACTCACGAGATTTGGAGTCATCTCGCCTGAAGTCCCTGAGATCTCACAAGATAGAGATTGAATTCTCGCTCCATATCCTGAGATCTCACGAGTTTTGGCCTGAGGTCTCCAAGCATTGGATGAGATCTCACCAGCCTTGGAGTGAAATATCCGCGAGTTCCCAGAAATCTCACGAGAGTTGGAGTGAAATGTCGCCCTAGGTCCCTTTTCTCTCACGAGAGTTTAGTGAACTGTCGCCCAATGTCATTGGGACGTCCCGATATTTGGATTGAAATCTCGCCCGAGGTCGCTGATATCTCAGGAGATTCGTAGGGAAATCTCGCCCAATGTGATTGTGACCTCAGGAGATTTGGGGTGAAATCTCGCCCAATGTCCATGAGATCTCATGAGATTTAGATTAAATCTCCCTCAATATCTATGAGGCCTCGCGAGATTGGCACGGACGTCTCCAAGGTTGGATGAGATCTCACAAGACTTGGAGTAAACTCTCGCCCAAAGAACAAGAGACCTCAGCAGAGTTGGAGTGAAATCTCGCACAAGTTCCCCGATATCTCACAAGATGTGTAATGAAATCTCGCCCAATGTCGTCGAGACCTCATGAGATTTGGACTGAAATCTCGACCAGGGTCCCTGATATCTCACGAGATTTGTGGAAATCTCGCCTGATGTCATTGGAACCTCCGTAGATTTGGAGTGCAGTCTCGCCCATTGTCCATGAGATCTCACGAGATTTAGATTGAACCGTCACGCAATATCCATGAGATCTCAGGAGAAGGGCACTGGCCTCTCCAAAGTTTGGGTGAGATCTCATGGGCCCTGGAGGAAAATCTCGCCCAAAGTCCAAGAGATCTCGAGGGATTTGGAGAGAAATCTCACCCAAAGCCCATGACATCTCATGAGATTGAGAGGGAATTCTCGCCCGATGTCCATGACACCTCACGGGATTTGCAGTAAAGTCTCGCCCAATGACCATGAGATATCGCGAAATTGAGAGTGAAATCTCACCTCTTTTCCATGAGATCTCAAGACATTTGGCCTGAGGTCTCCACATTTGGAAGAGAGCACACGAGATTTGGATAAAAATCTCAGCTGAATCCCAAGAGATCTCACACGATTTGGAGTGAAATCTCGCCCAAGGTCCCTGATGCCTCAAGACATTTGTAGTGAAATCTCGCCCGATGTCATTGTGACCTCAGGATATTCGGAGGGAAACCTCACCCGAATGTCCCTGAGATCAGACGAGATATTGAGTAAAATCTCACCCGATGCCCATCAGTCCCACGATATTTAGATTGAAGTCTCGCTCAATAGCCATGAGATCTCACGAGATTGGCACTGACGTCGCCAAGGTTTGGAGGAGATCTCACAAGACTGGGAGTAAAATCTCGCCCCAATTCAAGAGTTCTCACGAGAGCTGCAGTGAAATCTCGCCCAAGGTCCCTGAGATCTCACGAGATTTGTCGTGAAATCTCGCCCGATCTCATTGTGACCTCAGGAGGAATGGAGTGAAACCTCGCCTAAAATCCATGAGATGTCATGAGATTTGGAGTGAAATCTGAACCGATGCCCATGAGATCTCAGGAGCCTTGGTGGCAAATCTCGCCCGATGTCCATGAGATCTCACGAGATTTAGATTGAAAGCTCGCCCACGGTCGTCCCTGATATCTCACGAGATTTGGAGAGAAATCTGCCCGAGGTCATTGAGACCACATGGTATTTGGAGTGAAATCGCCTCCAATGTCCATGACATATCACGAGATTTGGAATGAATTCTCACGCGATGTCCATACGATCTCACGAGATTTGGACTAATCTCGCCTGATGTCCATGATTTCTCACGAGATATAGAGTGAATTCTGCCTCAATATCCTGAGATCTCACGGGATTTGGACGGAAGTCTCCAAGGATTGGATGAGAGCTCAAGAGACTTGGAGGAAATGATCCCCGAATTCCAAAGGATCTCACGAGAGTGAGAGTGGAGTGAAATCTCGCGCTAGGTCCCTTTTATCTCACGAGAGTTGAGTGAAACCTCGCCCGATGTCATTGAGACCTCACGAGATTTGGATGGAAATCTCGCCCAAGTTCGCTGATATCTCACGAGGTTTGTAGTGAAATCTCTCCCAATGTCATTGTGACCTCACGAGATTTGGAGTGAAATCTCGCCCAATGTCCAGGAGATCTCATGAGATTTGGACTGAGGTCTGCACGTTTTGGATGAGATCTCACGAGACTCGGAATAAAATCTCACCCGATGCCCATGGCATCTCATGGGATTTAGATTGAAGTCTCACGCAATAGCCACGAGATCTCACGAGATTTGGACTGAAGTCTCCAAGGTCTGGATGAGATCTCACGAGACTCGGAGGAAAATACCCTGAATTCCAAGAGATCTCACGAGAGTTGGAGTGAAATCTCAACCAAGCTTCCTGATATCTCAAGAGATTTATACTGAAATCTCGCCCGATGTCATTGGGCCCTCGCGAGATTTGGAGTGAAATATCGCGCCAGGTCTCTGATATCTCACGAGATTTGGAGTGAAATCTTGCCCAAGGCCCCTGAGAGCTCAAGAGAATTAGAGGGAAATCTCGCCCCATGTCATGGTGACCTCAAGAGATTTGGAGTGAAATCTCGCCCAATGCCCATGATCTCACGAGATTTGGAGAGAACTCTGACCCGATATCCATGAGATCTCCCGAGATTTGGAGTAAAATCTCTCCTGATGTCATGAGATCGCACGAGATTTAGAGTGCAATTTCCCTCCATGTCCATGAGATCTCACGAGATTTGGACTGAATTCTCCAAGATTCGGATGAGATCTCCGAGACGTGGAGTCAAATCTCGCTCAACGTCCAAGAATCCTCTTGAGAGTTGGAGTGAAACCTCGCCCAAACTCCCTAACATCTCACGCGGTTTGTAGTGTCATCTCACGCGATGTCATTGAGACCTCACGAGATTTGGATGGAAATCTCGCCCAATGTCCAGGAGATCTCATGAGATTTGGACTGAGGTCTGCACGTTTTGGATGAGATCTCACGAGACTCGGAATCAAATCCCACCCGATGCCCATGCTATCTCGTGGGATTTAGATTGAAGTCTCACGCAATATGCATGAGACCTCACGAGATTTGGACGGAAGGCTCCAAGGTTTGGATGAGCTCTCACGAGACTTGGAGGAAGATAGCCCCGAATTCCAAGAGGTCTCACGCGAGAGTTGGAGTGAAATCTCGCCCAAGGCCCCTTTTCACGCACGAGAGTGGAGTGAAATTACGCCCGATAACATTGAGACCTCACGAGATTGGGATTGATATTTCGCCCAAGTTCGCTGAAATCTGACGAGGTGGGTACTGAAATCTCGCCGAAGTCATTGTGACCTCAGGAGACTTGGAGTGACATGTCACCCGATGTCCATGAGATTTCACGAAATTTGGAGTAAATTCTCGCCTGATGTCCATGAGGTCTCACGAGTTATAGATTGAAATCTCGCTCAATATCCATGAGATCTACCGAGATGCGGATTGAATTCTCCAAGGTTCGGATGAGATCTCCGAGACGTGGAGTCAAATCTCGCTCAACGTCCAAGAGTCCTCTTGAGAGTTGGAGTGAAATCTCGCCCAAACTCCCTGTTATCTCACGAGATTTGTAGTGTCATCTCACGCGATGTCATTGAGACCTCACGAGATTTCGACGGAAATCTCGCCCAGGTCCCTGAATATTACGAGATATGTAGTGAAATCTCGCCCGAAGTCATTGTGACCTCAGGAGTTGGGAGTGAAATCTCGCCCAATGTCCATGAGATCTCACGAGATGTGGAGTGAAATCTCGCCCGATATCGATGAGATCACACGAGATTTAGATGGGAAGCTCGCTCATATCCACGAGAACGCACGACGTTGGCCTTGAGGTCTCCAAGGTTTGGGTGAGATTTCACGGGATGCGAGTAAACTCTCGCCCAAAGACCATGAGACCTCACGAGATTGGGAGTGAAATCTCGCCCAAGGTCCCTGATATCTCAAGAGGTTTGGACTGAATCTCCCCCGATGTCATTGACAGCTCACGATGAACGGATAGGAATCTCGCCCAAGGTTGCTGCTATCTCACGAGATCTGTAGTGAAATCTCACCCAAACTCATTGGGACCTCAGGAGATTCGGAGTGAAATCTCCGTCGATGTCCATGCGATCTCAGGAGATTTGGTGTCAAATCTCGCCCGATGTCCATGAGAACTCACGACACATAGACTGAAACCTCGCCCAGGGTCCCTGAAAACTGACGAGATTCGGAGTGAAATCTGCCCGAGGTGATTGAGACCTCACGAGATTTGGAGTGAACTCTCCCCCGATATTCGTGAGTACTCACGAGATTTGGAGTCATCTCGCCTGAAGTCCCTGAGATCTCACAAGATAGAGATTGAATTCTCGCTCCATATCCTGAGATCTCACGAGTTTTGGCCTGAGGTCTCCAAGCATTGGATGAGATCTCACCAGCCTTGGAGTGAAATATCCGCGAGTTCCCAGAAATCTCACGAGAGTTGGAGTGAAATGTCGCCCTAGGTCCCTTTTCTCTCACGAGAGTTTAGTGAACTGTCGCCCAATGTCATTGGGACGTCCCGATATTTGGATTGAAATCTCGCCCGAGGTCGCTGATATCTCAGGAGATTCGTAGGGAAATCTCGCCCAATGTGATTGTGACCTCAGGAGATTTGGGGTGAAATCTCGCCCAATGTCCATGAGATCTCATGAGATTTAGATTAAATCTCCCTCAATATCTATGAGGCCTCGCGAGATTGGCACGGACGTCTCCAAGGTTGGATGAGATCTCACAAGACTTGGAGTAAACTCTCGCCCAAAGAACAAGAGACCTCAGCAGAGTTGGAGTGAAATCTCGCACAAGTTCCCCGATATCTCACAAGATGTGTAATGAAATCTCGCCCAATGTCGTCGAGACCTCATGAGATTTGGACTGAAATCTCGACCAGGGTCCCTGATATCTCACGAGATTTGTGGAAATCTCGCCTGATGTCATTGGAACCTCCGTAGATTTGGAGTGCAGTCTCGCCCATTGTCCATGAGATCTCACGAGATTTAGATTGAACCGTCACGCAATATCCATGAGATCTCAGGAGAAGGGCACTGACCTCTCCAAAGTTTGGGTGAGATCTCATGGGCCCTGGAGGAAAATCTCGCCCAAAGTCCAAGAGATCTCGAGGGATTTGGAGAGAAATCTCACCCAAAGCCCATGACATCTCATGAGATTGAGAGGGAATTCTCGCCCGATGTCCATGACACCTCACGGGATTTGCAGTAAAGTCTCGCCCAATGACCATGAGATATCGCGAAATTGAGAGTGAAATCTCACCTCTTTTCCATGAGATCTCAAGACATTTGGCCTGAGGTCTCCACATTTGGAAGAGAGCACACGAGATTTGGATAAAAATCTCAGCTGAATCCCAAGAGATCTCACACGATTTGGAGTGAAATCTCGCCCAAGGTCCCTGATGCCTCAAGACATTTGTAGTGAAATCTCGCCCGATGTCATTGTGACCTCAGGATATTCGGAGGGAAACCTCACCCGAATGTCCCTGAGATCAGACGAGATATTGAGTAAAATCTCACCCGATGCCCATCAGTCCCACGATATTTAGATTGAAGTCTCGCTCAATAGCCATGAGATCTCACGAGATTGGCACTGACGTCGCCAAGGTTTGGAGGAGATCTCACAAGACTGGGAGTAAAATCTCGCCCCAATTCAAGAGTTCTCACGAGAGCTGCAGTGAAATCTCGCCCAAGGTCCCTGAGATCTCACGAGATTTGTCGTGAAATCTCGCCCGATCTCATTGTGACCTCAGGAGGAATGGAGTGAAACCTCGCCTAAAATCCATGAGATGTCATGAGATTTGGAGTGAAATCTGAACCGATGCCCATGAGATCTCAGGAGCCTTGGTGGCAAATCTCGCCCGATGTCCATGAGATCTCACGAGATTTAGATTGAAAGCTCGCCCACGGTCGTCCCTGATATCTCACGAGATTTGGAGAGAAATCTGCCCGAGGTCATTGAGACCACATGGTATTTGGAGTGAAATCGCCTCCAATGTCCATGACATATCACGAGATTTGGAATGAATTCTCACGCGATGTCCATACGATCTCACGAGATTTGGACTAATCTCGCCTGATGTCCATGATTTCTCACGAGATATAGAGTGAATTCTGCCTCAATATCCTGAGATCTCACGGGATTTGGACGGAAGTCTCCAAGGATTGGATGAGAGCTCAAGAGACTTGGAGGAAATGATCCCCGAATTCCAAAGGATCTCACGAGAGTGAGAGTGGAGTGAAATCTCGCCCTAGGTCCCTTTTATCTCACGAGAGTTGAGTGAAACCTCGCCCGATGTCATTGAGACCTCACGAGATTTGGATGGAAATCTCGCCCAAGTTCGCTGATATCTCACGAGGTTTGTAGTGAAATCTCTCCCAATGTCATTGTGACCTCACGAGATTTGGAGTGAAATCTCGCCCAATGTCCAGGAGATCTCATGAGATTTGGACTGAGGTCTGCACGTTTTGGATGAGATCTCACGAGACTCGGAATAAAATCTCACCCGATGCCCATGGCATCTCATGGGATTTAGATTGAAGTCTCACGCAATAGCCACGAGATCTCACGAGATTTGGACTGAAGTCTCCAAGGTCTGGATGAGATCTCACGAGACTCGGAGGAAAATACCCTGAATTCCAAGAGATCTCACGAGAGTTGGAGTGAAATCTCAACCAAGCTTCCTGATATCTCAAGAGATTTATACTGAAATCTCGCCCGATGTCATTGGGCCCTCGCGAGATTTGGAGTGAAATATCGCGCCAGGTCTCTGATATCTCACGAGATTTGGAGTGAAATCTTGCCCAAGGCCCCTGAGAGCTCAAGAGAATTAGAGGGAAATCTCGCCCCATGTCATGGTGACCTCAAGAGATTTGGAGTGAAATCTCGCCCAATGCCCATGATCTCACGAGATTTGGAGAGAACTCTGACCCGATATCCATGAGATCTCCCGAGATTTGGAGTAAAATCTCTCCTGATGTCATGAGATCGCACGAGATTTAGAGTGCAATTTCCCTCCATGTCCATGAGATCTCACGAGATTTGGACTGAATTCTCCAAGATTCGGATGAGATCTCCGAGACGTGGAGTCAAATCTCGCTCAACGTCCAAGAATCCTCTTGAGAGTTGGAGTGAAACCTCGCCCAAACTCCCTAACATCTCACGCGGTTTGTAGTGTCATCTCACGCGATGTCATTGAGACCTCACGAGATTTGGATGGAAATCTCGCCCAATGTCCAGGAGATCTCATGAGATTTGGACTGAGGTCTGCACGTTTTGGATGAGATCTCACGAGATTCGGAATCAAATCCCACCCGATGCCCATGCTATCTCGTGGGATTTAGATTGAAGTCTCACGCAATATGCATGAGACCTCACGAGATTTGGACGGAAGGCTCCAAGGTTTGGATGAGCTCTCACGAGACTTGGAGGAAGATAGCCCCGAATTCCAAGAGGTCTCACGCGAGAGTTGGAGTGAAATCTCGCCCAAGGCCCCTTTTCACGCACGAGAGTGGAGTGAAATTACGCCCGATAACATTGAGACCTCACGAGATTGGGATTGATATTTCGCCCAAGTTCGCTGAAATCTGACGAGGTGGGTACTGAAATCTCGCCGAAGTCATTGTGACCTCAGGAGACTTGGAGTGACATGTCACCCGATGTCCATGAGATTTCACGAAATTTGGAGTAAATTCTCGCCTGATGTCCATGAGGTCTCACGAGTTATAGATTGAAATCTCGCTCAATATCCATGAGATCTACCGAGATGCGGATTGAATTCTCCAAGGTTCGGATGAGATCTCCGAGACGTGGAGTCAAATCTCGCTCAACGTCCAAGAGTCCTCTTGAGAGTTGGAGTGAAATCTCGCCCAAACTCCCTGTTATCTCACGAGATTTGTAGTGTCATCTCACGCGATGTCATTGAGACCTCACGAGATTTCGACGGAAATCTCGCCCAGGTCCCTGAATATTACGAGATATGTAGTGAAATCTCGCCCGAAGTCATTGTGACCTCAGGAGTTGGGAGTGAAATCTCGCCCAATGTCCATGAGATCTCACGAGATGTGGAGTGAAATCTCGCCCGATATCGATGAGATCACACGAGATTTAGATGGGAAGCTCGCTCATATCCACGAGAACGCACGACGTTGGCCTTGAGGTCTCCAAGGTTTGGGTGAGATTTCACGGGATGCGAGTAAACTCTCGCCCAAAGACCATGAGACCTCACGAGATTGGGAGTGAAATCTCGCCCAAGGTCCCTGATATCTCAAGAGGTTTGGACTGAATCTCCCCCGATGTCATTGACAGCTCACGATGAACGGATAGGAATCTCGCCCAAGGTTGCTGCTATCTCACGAGATCTGTAGTGAAATCTCACCCAAACTCATTGGGACCTCAGGAGATTCGGAGTGAAATCTCCGTCGATGTCCATGCGATCTCAGGAGATTTGGTGTCAAATCTCGCCCGATGTCCATGAGAACTCACGACACATAGACTGAAACCTCGCCCAGGGTCCCTGAAAACTGACGAGATTCGGAGTGAAATCTGCCCGAGGTGATTGAGACCTCACGAGATTTGGAGTGAACTCTCCCCCGATATTCGTGAGTACTCACGAGATTTGGAGTCATCTCGCCTGAAGTCCCTGAGATCTCACAAGATAGAGATTGAATTCTCGCTCCATATCCTGAGATCTCACGAGTTTTGGCCTGAGGTCTCCAAGCATTGGATGAGATCTCACCAGCCTTGGAGTGAAATATCCGCGAGTTCCCAGAAATCTCACGAGAGTTGGAGTGAAATGTCGCCCTAGGTCCCTTTTCTCTCACGAGAGTTTAGTGAACTGTCGCCCAATGTCATTGGGACGTCCCGATATTTGGATTGAAATCTCGCCCGAGGTCGCTGATATCTCAGGAGATTCGTAGGGAAATCTCGCCCAATGTGATTGTGACCTCAGGAGATTTGGGGTGAAATCTCGCCCAATGTCCATGAGATCTCATGAGATTTAGATTAAATCTCCCTCAATATCTATGAGGCCTCGCGAGATTGGCACGGACGTCTCCAAGGTTGGATGAGATCTCACAAGACTTGGAGTAAACTCTCGCCCAAAGAACAAGAGACCTCAGCAGAGTTGGAGTGAAATCTCGCACAAGTTCCCCGATATCTCACAAGATGTGTAATGAAATCTCGCCCAATGTCGTCGAGACCTCATGAGATTTGGACTGAAATCTCGACCAGGGTCCCTGATATCTCACGAGATTTGTGGAAATCTCGCCTGATGTCATTGGAACCTCCGTAGATTTGGAGTGCAGTCTCGCCCATTGTCCATGAGATCTCACGAGATTTAGATTGAACCGTCACGCAATATCCATGAGATCTCAGGAGAAGGGCACTGGCCTCTCCAAAGTTTGGGTGAGATCTCATGGGCCCTGGAGGAAAATCTCGCCCAAAGTCCAAGAGATCTCGAGGGATTTGGAGAGAAATCTCACCCAAAGCCCATGACATCTCATGAGATTGAGAGGGAATTCTCGCCCGATGTCCATGACACCTCACGGGATTTGCAGTAAAGTCTCGCCCAATGACCATGAGATATCGCGAAATTGAGAGTGAAATCTCACCTCTTTTCCATGAGATCTCAAGACATTTGGCCTGAGGTCTCCACATTTGGAAGAGAGCACACGAGATTTGGATAAAAATCTCAGCTGAATCCCAAGAGATCTCACACGATTTGGAGTGAAATCTCGCCCAAGGTCCCTGATGCCTCAAGACATTTGTAGTGAAATCTCGCCCGATGTCATTGTGACCTCAGGATATTCGGAGGGAAACCTCACCCGAATGTCCCTGAGATCAGACGAGATATTGAGTAAAATCTCACCCGATGCCCATCAGTCCCACGATATTTAGATTGAAGTCTCGCTCAATAGCCATGAGATCTCACGAGATTGGCACTGACGTCGCCAAGGTTTGGAGGAGATCTCACAAGACTGGGAGTAAAATCTCGCCCCAATTCAAGAGTTCTCACGAGAGCTGCAGTGAAATCTCGCCCAAGGTCCCTGAGATCTCACGAGATTTGTCGTGAAATCTCGCCCGATCTCATTGTGACCTCAGGAGGAATGGAGTGAAACCTCGCCTAAAATCCATGAGATGTCATGAGATTTGGAGTGAAATCTGAACCGATGCCCATGAGATCTCAGGAGCCTTGGTGGCAAATCTCGCCCGATGTCCATGAGATCTCACGAGATTTAGATTGAAAGCTCGCCCACGGTCGTCCCTGATATCTCACGAGATTTGGAGAGAAATCTGCCCGAGGTCATTGAGACCACATGGTATTTGGAGTGAAATCGCCTCCAATGTCCATGACATATCACGAGATTTGGAATGAATTCTCACGCGATGTCCATACGATCTCACGAGATTTGGACTAATCTCGCCTGATGTCCATGATTTCTCACGAGATATAGAGTGAATTCTGCCTCAATATCCTGAGATCTCACGGGATTTGGACGGAAGTCTCCAAGGATTGGATGAGAGCTCAAGAGACTTGGAGGAAATGATCCCCGAATTCCAAAGGATCTCACGAGAGTGAGAGTGGAGTGAAATCTCGCGCTAGGTCCCTTTTATCTCACGAGAGTTGAGTGAAACCTCGCCCGATGTCATTGAGACCTCACGAGATTTGGATGGAAATCTCGCCCAAGTTCGCTGATATCTCACGAGGTTTGTAGTGAAATCTCTCCCAATGTCATTGTGACCTCACGAGATTTGGAGTGAAATCTCGCCCAATGTCCAGGAGATCTCATGAGATTTGGACTGAGGTCTGCACGTTTTGGATGAGATCTCACGAGACTCGGAATAAAATCTCACCCGATGCCCATGGCATCTCATGGGATTTAGATTGAAGTCTCACGCAATAGCCACGAGATCTCACGAGATTTGGACTGAAGTCTCCAAGGTCTGGATGAGATCTCACGAGACTCGGAGGAAAATACCCTGAATTCCAAGAGATCTCACGAGAGTTGGAGTGAAATCTCAACCAAGCTTCCTGATATCTCAAGAGATTTATACTGAAATCTCGCCCGATGTCATTGGGCCCTCGCGAGATTTGGAGTGAAATATCGCGCCAGGTCTCTGATATCTCACGAGATTTGGAGTGAAATCTTGCCCAAGGCCCCTGAGAGCTCAAGAGAATTAGAGGGAAATCTCGCCCCATGTCATGGTGACCTCAAGAGATTTGGAGTGAAATCTCGCCCAATGCCCATGATCTCACGAGATTTGGAGAGAACTCTGACCCGATATCCATGAGATCTCCCGAGATTTGGAGTAAAATCTCTCCTGATGTCATGAGATCGCACGAGATTTAGAGTGCAATTTCCCTCCATGTCCATGAGATCTCACGAGATTTGGACTGAATTCTCCAAGATTCGGATGAGATCTCCGAGACGTGGAGTCAAATCTCGCTCAACGTCCAAGAATCCTCTTGAGAGTTGGAGTGAAACCTCGCCCAAACTCCCTAACATCTCACGCGGTTTGTAGTGTCATCTCACGCGATGTCATTGAGACCTCACGAGATTTGGATGGAAATCTCGCCCAATGTCCAGGAGATCTCATGAGATTTGGACTGAGGTCTGCACGTTTTGGATGAGATCTCACGAGATTCGGAATCAAATCCCACCCGATGCCCATGCTATCTCGTGGGATTTAGATTGAAGTCTCACGCAATATGCATGAGACCTCACGAGATTTGGACGGAAGGCTCCAAGGTTTGGATGAGCTCTCACGAGACTTGGAGGAAGATAGCCCCGAATTCCAAGAGGTCTCACGCGAGAGTTGGAGTGAAATCTCGCCCAAGGCCCCTTTTCACGCACGAGAGTGGAGTGAAATTACGCCCGATAACATTGAGACCTCACGAGATTGGGATTGATATTTCGCCCAAGTTCGCTGAAATCTGACGAGGTGGGTACTGAAATCTCGCCGAAGTCATTGTGACCTCAGGAGACTTGGAGTGACATGTCACCCGATGTCCATGAGATTTCACGAAATTTGGAGTAAATTCTCGCCTGATGTCCATGAGGTCTCACGAGTTATAGATTGAAATCTCGCTCAATATCCATGAGATCTACCGAGATGCGGATT
Organism: Eumetopias jubatus; assembly: GCF_037043125.1. Taxonomy (NCBI): domain Eukaryota; kingdom Metazoa; phylum Chordata; class Mammalia; order Carnivora; family Otariidae; genus Eumetopias; species Eumetopias jubatus. The sequence goes on from NW_028274968.1 coordinate 112,697, forward strand.
GAATTCTCCAAGGTTCGGATGAGATCTCCGAGACGTGGAGTCAAATCTCGCTCAACGTCCAAGAGTCCTCTTGAGAGTTGGAGTGAAATCTCGCCCAAACTCCCTGTTATCTCACGAGATTTGTAGTGTCATCTCACGCGATGTCATTGAGACCTCACGAGATTTCGACGGAAATCTCGCCCAGGTCCCTGAATATTACGAGATATGTAGTGAAATCTCGCCCGAAGTCATTGTGACCTCAGGAGTTGGGAGTGAAATCTCGCCCAATGTCCATGAGATCTCACGAGATGTGGAGTGAAATCTCGCCCGATATCGATGAGATCACACGAGATTTAGATGGGAAGCTCGCTCATATCCACGAGAACGCACGACGTTGGCCTTGAGGTCTCCAAGGTTTGGGTGAGATTTCACGGGATGCGAGTAAACTCTCGCCCAAAGACCATGAGACCTCACGAGATTGGGAGTGAAATCTCGCCCAAGGTCCCTGATATCTCAAGAGGTTTGGACTGAATCTCCCCCGATGTCATTGACAGCTCACGATGAACGGATAGGAATCTCGCCCAAGGTTGCTGCTATCTCACGAGATCTGTAGTGAAATCTCACCCAAACTCATTGGGACCTCAGGAGATTCGGAGTGAAATCTCCGTCGATGTCCATGCGATCTCAGGAGATTTGGTGTCAAATCTCGCCCGATGTCCATGAGAACTCACGACACATAGACTGAAACCTCGCCCAGGGTCCCTGAAAACTGACGAGATTCGGAGTGAAATCTGCCCGAGGTGATTGAGACCTCACGAGATTTGGAGTGAACTCTCCCCCGATATTCGTGAGTACTCACGAGATTTGGAGTCATCTCGCCTGAAGTCCCTGAGATCTCACAAGATAGAGATTGAATTCTCGCTCCATATCCTGAGATCTCACGAGTTTTGGCCTGAGGTCTCCAAGCATTGGATGAGATCTCACCAGCCTTGGAGTGAAATATCCGCGAGTTCCCAGAAATCTCACGAGAGTTGGAGTGAAATGTCGCCCTAGGTCCCTTTTCTCTCACGAGAGTTTAGTGAACTGTCGCCCAATGTCATTGGGACGTCCCGATATTTGGATTGAAATCTCGCCCGAGGTCGCTGATATCTCAGGAGATTCGTAGGGAAATCTCGCCCAATGTGATTGTGACCTCAGGAGATTTGGGGTGAAATCTCGCCCAATGTCCATGAGATCTCATGAGATTTAGATTAAATCTCCCTCAATATCTATGAGGCCTCGCGAGATTGGCACGGACGTCTCCAAGGTTGGATGAGATCTCACAAGACTTGGAGTAAACTCTCGCCCAAAGAACAAGAGACCTCAGCAGAGTTGGAGTGAAATCTCGCACAAGTTCCCCGATATCTCACAAGATGTGTAATGAAATCTCGCCCAATGTCGTCGAGACCTCATGAGATTTGGACTGAAATCTCGACCAGGGTCCCTGATATCTCACGAGATTTGTGGAAATCTCGCCTGATGTCATTGGAACCTCCGTAGATTTGGAGTGCAGTCTCGCCCATTGTCCATGAGATCTCACGAGATTTAGATTGAACCGTCACGCAATATCCATGAGATCTCAGGAGAAGGGCACTGACCTCTCCAAAGTTTGGGTGAGATCTCATGGGCCCTGGAGGAAAATCTCGCCCAAAGTCCAAGAGATCTCGAGGGATTTGGAGAGAAATCTCACCCAAAGCCCATGACATCTCATGAGATTGAGAGGGAATTCTCGCCCGATGTCCATGACACCTCACGGGATTTGCAGTAAAGTCTCGCCCAATGACCATGAGATATCGCGAAATTGAGAGTGAAATCTCACCTCTTTTCCATGAGATCTCAAGACATTTGGCCTGAGGTCTCCACATTTGGAAGAGAGCACACGAGATTTGGATAAAAATCTCAGCTGAATCCCAAGAGATCTCACACGATTTGGAGTGAAATCTCGCCCAAGGTCCCTGATGCCTCAAGACATTTGTAGTGAAATCTCGCCCGATGTCATTGTGACCTCAGGATATTCGGAGGGAAACCTCACCCGAATGTCCCTGAGATCAGACGAGATATTGAGTAAAATCTCACCCGATGCCCATCAGTCCCACGATATTTAGATTGAAGTCTCGCTCAATAGCCATGAGATCTCACGAGATTGGCACTGACGTCGCCAAGGTTTGGAGGAGATCTCACAAGACTGGGAGTAAAATCTCGCCCCAATTCAAGAGTTCTCACGAGAGCTGCAGTGAAATCTCGCCCAAGGTCCCTGAGATCTCACGAGATTTGTCGTGAAATCTCGCCCGATCTCATTGTGACCTCAGGAGGAATGGAGTGAAACCTCGCCTAAAATCCATGAGATGTCATGAGATTTGGAGTGAAATCTGAACCGATGCCCATGAGATCTCAGGAGCCTTGGTGGCAAATCTCGCCCGATGTCCATGAGATCTCACGAGATTTAGATTGAAAGCTCGCCCACGGTCGTCCCTGATATCTCACGAGATTTGGAGAGAAATCTGCCCGAGGTCATTGAGACCACATGGTATTTGGAGTGAAATCGCCTCCAATGTCCATGACATATCACGAGATTTGGAATGAATTCTCACGCGATGTCCATACGATCTCACGAGATTTGGACTAATCTCGCCTGATGTCCATGATTTCTCACGAGATATAGAGTGAATTCTGCCTCAATATCCTGAGATCTCACGGGATTTGGACGGAAGTCTCCAAGGATTGGATGAGAGCTCAAGAGACTTGGAGGAAATGATCCCCGAATTCCAAAGGATCTCACGAGAGTGAGAGTGGAGTGAAATCTCGCCCTAGGTCCCTTTTATCTCACGAGAGTTGAGTGAAACCTCGCCCGATGTCATTGAGACCTCACGAGATTTGGATGGAAATCTCGCCCAAGTTCGCTGATATCTCACGAGGTTTGTAGTGAAATCTCTCCCAATGTCATTGTGACCTCACGAGATTTGGAGTGAAATCTCGCCCAATGTCCAGGAGATCTCATGAGATTTGGACTGAGGTCTGCACGTTTTGGATGAGATCTCACGAGACTCGGAATAAAATCTCACCCGATGCCCATGGCATCTCATGGGATTTAGATTGAAGTCTCACGCAATAGCCACGAGATCTCACGAGATTTGGACTGAAGTCTCCAAGGTCTGGATGAGATCTCACGAGACTCGGAGGAAAATACCCTGAATTCCAAGAGATCTCACGAGAGTTGGAGTGAAATCTCAACCAAGCTTCCTGATATCTCAAGAGATTTATACTGAAATCTCGCCCGATGTCATTGGGCCCTCGCGAGATTTGGAGTGAAATATCGCGCCAGGTCTCTGATATCTCACGAGATTTGGAGTGAAATCTTGCCCAAGGCCCCTGAGAGCTCAAGAGAATTAGAGGGAAATCTCGCCCCATGTCATGGTGACCTCAAGAGATTTGGAGTGAAATCTCGCCCAATGCCCATGATCTCACGAGATTTGGAGAGAACTCTGACCCGATATCCATGAGATCTCCCGAGATTTGGAGTAAAATCTCTCCTGATGTCATGAGATCGCACGAGATTTAGAGTGCAATTTCCCTCCATGTCCATGAGATCTCACGAGATTTGGACTGAATTCTCCAAGATTCGGATGAGATCTCCGAGACGTGGAGTCAAATCTCGCTCAACGTCCAAGAATCCTCTTGAGAGTTGGAGTGAAACCTCGCCCAAACTCCCTAACATCTCACGCGGTTTGTAGTGTCATCTCACGCGATGTCATTGAGACCTCACGAGATTTGGATGGAAATCTCGCCCAATGTCCAGGAGATCTCATGAGATTTGGACTGAGGTCTGCACGTTTTGGATGAGATCTCACGAGACTCGGAATCAAATCCCACCCGATGCCCATGCTATCTCGTGGGATTTAGATTGAAGTCTCACGCAATATGCATGAGACCTCACGAGATTTGGACGGAAGGCTCCAAGGTTTGGATGAGCTCTCACGAGACTTGGAGGAAGATAGCCCCGAATTCCAAGAGGTCTCACGCGAGAGTTGGAGTGAAATCTCGCCCAAGGCCCCTTTTCACGCACGAGAGTGGAGTGAAATTACGCCCGATAACATTGAGACCTCACGAGATTGGGATTGATATTTCGCCCAAGTTCGCTGAAATCTGACGAGGTGGGTACTGAAATCTCGCCGAAGTCATTGTGACCTCAGGAGACTTGGAGTGACATGTCACCCGATGTCCATGAGATTTCACGAAATTTGGAGTAAATTCTCGCCTGATGTCCATGAGGTCTCACGAGTTATAGATTGAAATCTCGCTCAATATCCATGAGATCTACCGAGATGCGGATTGAATTCTCCAAGGTTCGGATGAGATCTCCGAGACGTGGAGTCAAATCTCGCTCAACGTCCAAGAGTCCTCTTGAGAGTTGGAGTGAAATCTCGCCCAAACTCCCTGTTATCTCACGAGATTTGTAGTGTCATCTCACGCGATGTCATTGAGACCTCACGAGATTTCGACGGAAATCTCGCCCAGGTCCCTGAATATTACGAGATATGTAGTGAAATCTCGCCCGAAGTCATTGTGACCTCAGGAGTTGGGAGTGAAATCTCGCCCAATGTCCATGAGATCTCACGAGATGTGGAGTGAAATCTCGCCCGATATCGATGAGATCACACGAGATTTAGATGGGAAGCTCGCTCATATCCACGAGAACGCACGACGTTGGCCTTGAGGTCTCCAAGGTTTGGGTGAGATTTCACGGGATGCGAGTAAACTCTCGCCCAAAGACCATGAGACCTCACGAGATTGGGAGTGAAATCTCGCCCAAGGTCCCTGATATCTCAAGAGGTTTGGACTGAATCTCCCCCGATGTCATTGACAGCTCACGATGAACGGATAGGAATCTCGCCCAAGGTTGCTGCTATCTCACGAGATCTGTAGTGAAATCTCACCCAAACTCATTGGGACCTCAGGAGATTCGGAGTGAAATCTCCGTCGATGTCCATGCGATCTCAGGAGATTTGGTGTCAAATCTCGCCCGATGTCCATGAGAACTCACGACACATAGACTGAAACCTCGCCCAGGGTCCCTGAAAACTGACGAGATTCGGAGTGAAATCTGCCCGAGGTGATTGAGACCTCACGAGATTTGGAGTGAACTCTCCCCCGATATTCGTGAGTACTCACGAGATTTGGAGTCATCTCGCCTGAAGTCCCTGAGATCTCACAAGATAGAGATTGAATTCTCGCTCCATATCCTGAGATCTCACGAGTTTTGGCCTGAGGTCTCCAAGCATTGGATGAGATCTCACCAGCCTTGGAGTGAAATATCCGCGAGTTCCCAGAAATCTCACGAGAGTTGGAGTGAAATGTCGCCCTAGGTCCCTTTTCTCTCACGAGAGTTTAGTGAACTGTCGCCCAATGTCATTGGGACGTCCCGATATTTGGATTGAAATCTCGCCCGAGGTCGCTGATATCTCAGGAGATTCGTAGGGAAATCTCGCCCAATGTGATTGTGACCTCAGGAGATTTGGGGTGAAATCTCGCCCAATGTCCATGAGATCTCATGAGATTTAGATTAAATCTCCCTCAATATCTATGAGGCCTCGCGAGATTGGCACGGACGTCTCCAAGGTTGGATGAGATCTCACAAGACTTGGAGTAAACTCTCGCCCAAAGAACAAGAGACCTCAGCAGAGTTGGAGTGAAATCTCGCACAAGTTCCCCGATATCTCACAAGATGTGTAATGAAATCTCGCCCAATGTCGTCGAGACCTCATGAGATTTGGACTGAAATCTCGACCAGGGTCCCTGATATCTCACGAGATTTGTGGAAATCTCGCCTGATGTCATTGGAACCTCCGTAGATTTGGAGTGCAGTCTCGCCCATTGTCCATGAGATCTCACGAGATTTAGATTGAACCGTCACGCAATATCCATGAGATCTCAGGAGAAGGGCACTGACCTCTCCAAAGTTTGGGTGAGATCTCATGGGCCCTGGAGGAAAATCTCGCCCAAAGTCCAAGAGATCTCGAGGGATTTGGAGAGAAATCTCACCCAAAGCCCATGACATCTCATGAGATTGAGAGGGAATTCTCGCCCGATGTCCATGACACCTCACGGGATTTGCAGTAAAGTCTCGCCCAATGACCATGAGATATCGCGAAATTGAGAGTGAAATCTCACCTCTTTTCCATGAGATCTCAAGACATTTGGCCTGAGGTCTCCACATTTGGAAGAGAGCACACGAGATTTGGATAAAAATCTCAGCTGAATCCCAAGAGATCTCACACGATTTGGAGTGAAATCTCGCCCAAGGTCCCTGATGCCTCAAGACATTTGTAGTGAAATCTCGCCCGATGTCATTGTGACCTCAGGATATTCGGAGGGAAACCTCACCCGAATGTCCCTGAGATCAGACGAGATATTGAGTAAAATCTCACCCGATGCCCATCAGTCCCACGATATTTAGATTGAAGTCTCGCTCAATAGCCATGAGATCTCACGAGATTGGCACTGACGTCGCCAAGGTTTGGAGGAGATCTCACAAGACTGGGAGTAAAATCTCGCCCCAATTCAAGAGTTCTCACGAGAGCTGCAGTGAAATCTCGCCCAAGGTCCCTGAGATCTCACGAGATTTGTCGTGAAATCTCGCCCGATCTCATTGTGACCTCAGGAGGAATGGAGTGAAACCTCGCCTAAAATCCATGAGATGTCATGAGATTTGGAGTGAAATCTGAACCGATGCCCATGAGATCTCAGGAGCCTTGGTGGCAAATCTCGCCCGATGTCCATGAGATCTCACGAGATTTAGATTGAAAGCTCGCCCACGGTCGTCCCTGATATCTCACGAGATTTGGAGAGAAATCTGCCCGAGGTCATTGAGACCACATGGTATTTGGAGTGAAATCGCCTCCAATGTCCATGACATATCACGAGATTTGGAATGAATTCTCACGCGATGTCCATACGATCTCACGAGATTTGGACTAATCTCGCCTGATGTCCATGATTTCTCACGAGATATAGAGTGAATTCTGCCTCAATATCCTGAGATCTCACGGGATTTGGACGGAAGTCTCCAAGGATTGGATGAGAGCTCAAGAGACTTGGAGGAAATGATCCCCGAATTCCAAAGGATCTCACGAGAGTGAGAGTGGAGTGAAATCTCGCCCTAGGTCCCTTTTATCTCACGAGAGTTGAGTGAAACCTCGCCCGATGTCATTGAGACCTCACGAGATTTGGATGGAAATCTCGCCCAAGTTCGCTGATATCTCACGAGGTTTGTAGTGAAATCTCTCCCAATGTCATTGTGACCTCACGAGATTTGGAGTGAAATCTCGCCCAATGTCCAGGAGATCTCATGAGATTTGGACTGAGGTCTGCACGTTTTGGATGAGATCTCACGAGACTCGGAATAAAATCTCACCCGATGCCCATGGCATCTCATGGGATTTAGATTGAAGTCTCACGCAATAGCCACGAGATCTCACGAGATTTGGACTGAAGTCTCCAAGGTCTGGATGAGATCTCACGAGACTCGGAGGAAAATACCCTGAATTCCAAGAGATCTCACGAGAGTTGGAGTGAAATCTCAACCAAGCTTCCTGATATCTCAAGAGATTTATACTGAAATCTCGCCCGATGTCATTGGGCCCTCGCGAGATTTGGAGTGAAATATCGCGCCAGGTCTCTGATATCTCACGAGATTTGGAGTGAAATCTTGCCCAAGGCCCCTGAGAGCTCAAGAGAATTAGAGGGAAATCTCGCCCCATGTCATGGTGACCTCAAGAGATTTGGAGTGAAATCTCGCCCAATGCCCATGATCTCACGAGATTTGGAGAGAACTCTGACCCGATATCCATGAGATCTCCCGAGATTTGGAGTAAAATCTCTCCTGATGTCATGAGATCGCACGAGATTTAGAGTGCAATTTCCCTCCATGTCCATGAGATCTCACGAGATTTGGACTGAATTCTCCAAGATTCGGATGAGATCTCCGAGACGTGGAGTCAAATCTCGCTCAACGTCCAAGAATCCTCTTGAGAGTTGGAGTGAAACCTCGCCCAAACTCCCTAACATCTCACGCGGTTTGTAGTGTCATCTCACGCGATGTCATTGAGACCTCACGAGATTTGGATGGAAATCTCGCCCAATGTCCAGGAGATCTCATGAGATTTGGACTGAGGTCTGCACGTTTTGGATGAGATCTCACGAGACTCGGAATCAAATCCCACCCGATGCCCATGCTATCTCGTGGGATTTAGATTGAAGTCTCACGCAATATGCATGAGACCTCACGAGATTTGGACGGAAGGCTCCAAGGTTTGGATGAGCTCTCACGAGACTTGGAGGAAGATAGCCCCGAATTCCAAGAGGTCTCACGCGAGAGTTGGAGTGAAATCTCGCCCAAGGCCCCTTTTCACGCACGAGAGTGGAGTGAAATTACGCCCGATAACATTGAGACCTCACGAGATTGGGATTGATATTTCGCCCAAGTTCGCTGAAATCTGACGAGGTGGGTACTGAAATCTCGCCGAAGTCATTGTGACCTCAGGAGACTTGGAGTGACATGTCACCCGATGTCCATGAGATTTCACGAAATTTGGAGTAAATTCTCGCCTGATGTCCATGAGGTCTCACGAGTTATAGATTGAAATCTCGCTCAATATCCATGAGATCTACCGAGATGCGGATTGAATTCTCCAAGGTTCGGATGAGATCTCCGAGACGTGGAGTCAAATCTCGCTCAACGTCCAAGAGTCCTCTTGAGAGTTGGAGTGAAATCTCGCCCAAACTCCCTGTTATCTCACGAGATTTGTAGTGTCATCTCACGCGATGTCATTGAGACCTCACGAGATTTCGACGGAAATCTCGCCCAGGTCCCTGAATATTACGAGATATGTAGTGAAATCTCGCCCGAAGTCATTGTGACCTCAGGAGTTGGGAGTGAAATCTCGCCCAATGTCCATGAGATCTCACGAGATGTGGAGTGAAATCTCGCCCGATATCGATGAGATCACACGAGATTTAGATGGGAAGCTCGCTCATATCCACGAGAACGCACGACGTTGGCCTTGAGGTCTCCAAGGTTTGGGTGAGATTTCACGGGATGCGAGTAAACTCTCGCCCAAAGACCATGAGACCTCACGAGATTGGGAGTGAAATCTCGCCCAAGGTCCCTGATATCTCAAGAGGTTTGGACTGAATCTCCCCCGATGTCATTGACAGCTCACGATGAACGGATAGGAATCTCGCCCAAGGTTGCTGCTATCTCACGAGATCTGTAGTGAAATCTCACCCAAACTCATTGGGACCTCAGGAGATTCGGAGTGAAATCTCCGTCGATGTCCATGCGATCTCAGGAGATTTGGTGTCAAATCTCGCCCGATGTCCATGAGAACTCACGACACATAGACTGAAACCTCGCCCAGGGTCCCTGAAAACTGACGAGATTCGGAGTGAAATCTGCCCGAGGTGATTGAGACCTCACGAGATTTGGAGTGAACTCTCCCCCGATATTCGTGAGTACTCACGAGATTTGGAGTCATCTCGCCTGAAGTCCCTGAGATCTCACAAGATAGAGATTGAATTCTCGCTCCATATCCTGAGATCTCACGAGTTTTGGCCTGAGGTCTCCAAGCATTGGATGAGATCTCACCAGCCTTGGAGTGAAATATCCGCGAGTTCCCAGAAATCTCACGAGAGTTGGAGTGAAATGTCGCCCTAGGTCCCTTTTCTCTCACGAGAGTTTAGTGAACTGTCGCCCAATGTCATTGGGACGTCCCGATATTTGGATTGAAATCTCGCCCGAGGTCGCTGATATCTCAGGAGATTCGTAGGGAAATCTCGCCCAATGTGATTGTGACCTCAGGAGATTTGGGGTGAAATCTCGCCCAATGTCCATGAGATCTCATGAGATTTAGATTAAATCTCCCTCAATATCTATGAGGCCTCGCGAGATTGGCACGGACGTCTCCAAGGTTGGATGAGATCTCACAAGACTTGGAGTAAACTCTCGCCCAAAGAACAAGAGACCTCAGCAGAGTTGGAGTGAAATCTCGCACAAGTTCCCCGATATCTCACAAGATGTGTAATGAAATCTCGCCCAATGTCGTCGAGACCTCATGAGATTTGGACTGAAATCTCGACCAGGGTCCCTGATATCTCACGAGATTTGTGGAAATCTCGCCTGATGTCATTGGAACCTCCGTAGATTTGGAGTGCAGTCTCGCCCATTGTCCATGAGATCTCACGAGATTTAGATTGAACCGTCACGCAATATCCATGAGATCTCAGGAGAAGGGCACTGGCCTCTCCAAAGTTTGGGTGAGATCTCATGGGCCCTGGAGGAAAATCTCGCCCAAAGTCCAAGAGATCTCGAGGGATTTGGAGAGAAATCTCACCCAAAGCCCATGACATCTCATGAGATTGAGAGGGAATTCTCGCCCGATGTCCATGACACCTCACGGGATTTGCAGTAAAGTCTCGCCCAATGACCATGAGATATCGCGAAATTGAGAGTGAAATCTCACCTCTTTTCCATGAGATCTCAAGACATTTGGCCTGAGGTCTCCACATTTGGAAGAGAGCACACGAGATTTGGATAAAAATCTCAGCTGAATCCCAAGAGATCTCACACGATTTGGAGTGAAATCTCGCCCAAGGTCCCTGATGCCTCAAGACATTTGTAGTGAAATCTCGCCCGATGTCATTGTGACCTCAGGATATTCGGAGGGAAACCTCACCCGAATGTCCCTGAGATCAGACGAGATATTGAGTAAAATCTCACCCGATGCCCATCAGTCCCACGATATTTAGATTGAAGTCTCGCTCAATAGCCATGAGATCTCACGAGATTGGCACTGACGTCGCCAAGGTTTGGAGGAGATCTCACAAGACTGGGAGTAAAATCTCGCCCCAATTCAAGAGTTCTCACGAGAGCTGCAGTGAAATCTCGCCCAAGGTCCCTGAGATCTCACGAGATTTGTCGTGAAATCTCGCCCGATCTCATTGTGACCTCAGGAGGAATGGAGTGAAACCTCGCCTAAAATCCATGAGATGTCATGAGATTTGGAGTGAAATCTGAACCGATGCCCATGAGATCTCAGGAGCCTTGGTGGCAAATCTCGCCCGATGTCCATGAGATCTCACGAGATTTAGATTGAAAGCTCGCCCACGGTCGTCCCTGATATCTCACGAGATTTGGAGAGAAATCTGCCCGAGGTCATTGAGACCACATGGTATTTGGAGTGAAATCGCCTCCAATGTCCATGACATATCACGAGATTTGGAATGAATTCTCACGCGATGTCCATACGATCTCACGAGATTTGGACTAATCTCGCCTGATGTCCATGATTTCTCACGAGATATAGAGTGAATTCTGCCTCAATATCCTGAGATCTCACGGGATTTGGACGGAAGTCTCCAAGGATTGGATGAGAGCTCAAGAGACTTGGAGGAAATGATCCCCGAATTCCAAAGGATCTCACGAGAGTGAGAGTGGAGTGAAATCTCGCGCTAGGTCCCTTTTATCTCACGAGAGTTGAGTGAAACCTCGCCCGATGTCATTGAGACCTCACGAGATTTGGATGGAAATCTCGCCCAAGTTCGCTGATATCTCACGAGGTTTGTAGTGAAATCTCTCCCAATGTCATTGTGACCTCACGAGATTTGGAGTGAAATCTCGCCCAATGTCCAGGAGATCTCATGAGATTTGGACTGAGGTCTGCACGTTTTGGATGAGATCTCACGAGACTCGGAATAAAATCTCACCCGATGCCCATGGCATCTCATGGGATTTAGATTGAAGTCTCACGCAATAGCCACGAGATCTCACGAGATTTGGACTGAAGTCTCCAAGGTCTGGATGAGATCTCACGAGACTCGGAGGAAAATACCCTGAATTCCAAGAGATCTCACGAGAGTTGGAGTGAAATCTCAACCAAGCTTCCTGATATCTCAAGAGATTTATACTGAAATCTCGCCCGATGTCATTGGGCCCTCGCGAGATTTGGAGTGAAATATCGCGCCAGGTCTCTGATATCTCACGAGATTTGGAGTGAAATCTTGCCCAAGGCCCCTGAGAGCTCAAGAGAATTAGAGGGAAATCTCGCCCCATGTCATGGTGACCTCAAGAGATTTGGAGTGAAATCTCGCCCAATGCCCATGATCTCACGAGATTTGGAGAGAACTCTGACCCGATATCCATGAGATCTCCCGAGATTTGGAGTAAAATCTCTCCTGATGTCATGAGATCGCACGAGATTTAGAGTGCAATTTCCCTCCATGTCCATGAGATCTCACGAGATTTGGACTGAATTCTCCAAGATTCGGATGAGATCTCCGAGACGTGGAGTCAAATCTCGCTCAACGTCCAAGAATCCTCTTGAGAGTTGGAGTGAAACCTCGCCCAAACTCCCTAACATCTCACGCGGTTTGTAGTGTCATCTCACGCGATGTCATTGAGACCTCACGAGATTTGGATGGAAATCTCGCCCAATGTCCAGGAGATCTCATGAGATTTGGACTGAGGTCTGCACGTTTTGGATGAGATCTCACGAGACTCGGAATCAAATCCCACCCGATGCCCATGCTATCTCGTGGGATTTAGATTGAAGTCTCACGCAATATGCATGAGACCTCAGGAGATTTGGACGGAAGGCTCCAAGGTTTGGATGAGCTCTCACGAGACTTGGAGGAAGATAGCCCCGAATTCCAAGAGGTCTCACGCGAGAGTTGGAGTGAAATCTCGCCCAAGGCCCCTTTTCACGCACGAGAGTGGAGTGAAATTACGCCCGATAACATTGAGACCTCACGAGATTGGGATTGATATTTCGCCCAAGTTCGCTGAAATCTGACGAGGTGGGTACTGAAATCTCGCCGAAGTCATTGTGACCTCAGGAGACTTGGAGTGACATGTCACCCGATGTCCATGAGATTTCACGAAATTTGGAGTAAATTCTCGCCTGATGTCCATGAGGTCTCACGAGTTATAGATTGAAATCTCGCTCAATATCCATGAGATCTACCGAGATGCGGATTGAATTCTCCAAGGTTCGGATGAGATCTCCGAGACGTGGAGTCAAATCTCGCTCAACGTCCAAGAGTCCTCTTGAGAGTTGGAGTGAAATCTCGCCCAAACTCCCTGTTATCTCACGAGATTTGTAGTGTCATCTCACGCGATGTCATTGAGACCTCACGAGATTTCGACGGAAATCTCGCCCAGGTCCCTGAATATTACGAGATATGTAGTGAAATCTCGCCCGAAGTCATTGTGACCTCAGGAGTTGGGAGTGAAATCTCGCCCAATGTCCATGAGATCTCACGAGATGTGGAGTGAAATCTCGCCCGATATCGATGAGATCACACGAGATTTAGATGGGAAGCTCGCTCATATCCACGAGAACGCACGACGTTGGCCTTGAGGTCTCCAAGGTTTGGGTGAGATTTCACGGGATGCGAGTAAACTCTCGCCCAAAGACCATGAGACCTCACGAGATTGGGAGTGAAATCTCGCCCAAGGTCCCTGATATCTCAAGAGGTTTGGACTGAATCTCCCCCGATGTCATTGACAGCTCACGATGAACGGATAGGAATCTCGCCCAAGGTTGCTGCTATCTCACGAGATCTGTAGTGAAATCTCACCCAAACTCATTGGGACCTCAGGAGATTCGGAGTGAAATCTCCGTCGATGTCCATGCGATCTCAGGAGATTTGGTGTCAAATCTCGCCCGATGTCCATGAGAACTCACGACACATAGACTGAAACCTCGCCCAGGGTCCCTGAAAACTGACGAGATTCGGAGTGAAATCTGCCCGAGGTGATTGAGACCTCACGAGATTTGGAGTGAACTCTCCCCCGATATTCGTGAGTACTCACGAGATTTGGAGTCATCTCGCCTGAAGTCCCTGAGATCTCACAAGATAGAGATTGAATTCTCGCTCCATATCCTGAGATCTCACGAGTTTTGGCCTGAGGTCTCCAAGCATTGGATGAGATCTCACCAGCCTTGGAGTGAAATATCCGCGAGTTCCCAGAAATCTCACGAGAGTTGGAGTGAAATGTCGCCCTAGGTCCCTTTTCTCTCACGAGAGTTTAGTGAACTGTCGCCCAATGTCATTGGGACGTCCCGATATTTGGATTGAAATCTCGCCCGAGGTCGCTGATATCTCAGGAGATTCGTAGGGAAATCTCGCCCAATGTGATTGTGACCTCAGGAGATTTGGGGTGAAATCTCGCCCAATGTCCATGAGATCTCATGAGATTTAGATTAAATCTCCCTCAATATCTATGAGGCCTCGCGAGATTGGCACGGACGTCTCCAAGGTTGGATGAGATCTCACAAGACTTGGAGTAAACTCTCGCCCAAAGAACAAGAGACCTCAGCAGAGTTGGAGTGAAATCTCGCACAAGTTCCCCGATATCTCACAAGATGTGTAATGAAATCTCGCCCAATGTCGTCGAGACCTCATGAGATTTGGACTGAAATCTCGACCAGGGTCCCTGATATCTCACGAGATTTGTGGAAATCTCGCCTGATGTCATTGGAACCTCCGTAGATTTGGAGTGCAGTCTCGCCCATTGTCCATGAGATCTCACGAGATTTAGATTGAACCGTCACGCAATATCCATGAGATCTCAGGAGAAGGGCACTGACCTCTCCAAAGTTTGGGTGAGATCTCATGGGCCCTGGAGGAAAATCTCGCCCAAAGTCCAAGAGATCTCGAGGGATTTGGAGAGAAATCTCACCCAAAGCCCATGACATCTCATGAGATTGAGAGGGAATTCTCGCCCGATGTCCATGACACCTCACGGGATTTGCAGTAAAGTCTCGCCCAATGACCATGAGATATCGCGAAATTGAGAGTGAAATCTCACCTCTTTTCCATGAGATCTCAAGACATTTGGCCTGAGGTCTCCACATTTGGAAGAGAGCACACGAGATTTGGATAAAAATCTCAGCTGAATCCCAAGAGATCTCACACGATTTGGAGTGAAATCTCGCCCAAGGTCCCTGATGCCTCAAGACATTTGTAGTGAAATCTCGCCCGATGTCATTGTGACCTCAGGATATTCGGAGGGAAACCTCACCCGAATGTCCCTGAGATCAGACGAGATATTGAGTAAAATCTCACCCGATGCCCATCAGTCCCACGATATTTAGATTGAAGTCTCGCTCAATAGCCATGAGATCTCACGAGATTGGCACTGACGTCGCCAAGGTTTGGAGGAGATCTCACAAGACTGGGAGTAAAATCTCGCCCCAATTCAAGAGTTCTCACGAGAGCTGCAGTGAAATCTCGCCCAAGGTCCCTGAGATCTCACGAGATTTGTCGTGAAATCTCGCCCGATCTCATTGTGACCTCAGGAGGAATGGAGTGAAACCTCGCCTAAAATCCATGAGATGTCATGAGATTTGGAGTGAAATCTGAACCGATGCCCATGAGATCTCAGGAGCCTTGGTGGCAAATCTCGCCCGATGTCCATGAGATCTCACGAGATTTAGATTGAAAGCTCGCCCACGGTCGTCCCTGATATCTCACGAGATTTGGAGAGAAATCTGCCCGAGGTCATTGAGACCACATGGTATTTGGAGTGAAATCGCCTCCAATGTCCATGACATATCACGAGATTTGGAATGAATTCTCACGCGATGTCCATACGATCTCACGAGATTTGGACTAATCTCGCCTGATGTCCATGATTTCTCACGAGATATAGAGTGAATTCTGCCTCAATATCCTGAGATCTCACGGGATTTGGACGGAAGTCTCCAAGGATTGGATGAGAGCTCAAGAGACTTGGAGGAAATGATCCCCGAATTCCAAAGGATCTCACGAGAGTGAGAGTGGAGTGAAATCTCGCCCTAGGTCCCTTTTATCTCACGAGAGTTGAGTGAAACCTCGCCCGATGTCATTGAGACCTCACGAGATTTGGATGGAAATCTCGCCCAAGTTCGCTGATATCTCACGAGGTTTGTAGTGAAATCTCTCCCAATGTCATTGTGACCTCACGAGATTTGGAGTGAAATCTCGCCCAATGTCCAGGAGATCTCATGAGATTTGGACTGAGGTCTGCACGTTTTGGATGAGATCTCACGAGACTCGGAATAAAATCTCACCCGATGCCCATGGCATCTCATGGGATTTAGATTGAAGTCTCACGCAATAGCCACGAGATCTCACGAGATTTGGACTGAAGTCTCCAAGGTCTGGATGAGATCTCACGAGACTCGGAGGAAAATACCCTGAATTCCAAGAGATCTCACGAGAGTTGGAGTGAAATCTCAACCAAGCTTCCTGATATCTCAAGAGATTTATACTGAAATCTCGCCCGATGTCATTGGGCCCTCGCGAGATTTGGAGTGAAATATCGCGCCAGGTCTCTGATATCTCACGAGATTTGGAGTGAAATCTTGCCCAAGGCCCCTGAGAGCTCAAGAGAATTAGAGGGAAATCTCGCCCCATGTCATGGTGACCTCAAGAGATTTGGAGTGAAATCTCGCCCAATGCCCATGATCTCACGAGATTTGGAGAGAACTCTGACCCGATATCCATGAGATCTCCCGAGATTTGGAGTAAAATCTCTCCTGATGTCATGAGATCGCACGAGATTTAGAGTGCAATTTCCCTCCATGTCCATGAGATCTCACGAGATTTGGACTGAATTCTCCAAGATTCGGATGAGATCTCCGAGACGTGGAGTCAAATCTCGCTCAACGTCCAAGAATCCTCTTGAGAGTTGGAGTGAAACCTCGCCCAAACTCCCTAACATCTCACGCGGTTTGTAGTGTCATCTCACGCGATGTCATTGAGACCTCACGAGATTTGGATGGAAATCTCGCCCAATGTCCAGGAGATCTCATGAGATTTGGACTGAGGTCTGCACGTTTTGGATGAGATCTCACGAGACTCGGAATCAAATCCCACCCGATGCCCATGCTATCTCGTGGGATTTAGATTGAAGTCTCACGCAATATGCATGAGACCTCACGAGATTTGGACGGAAGGCTCCAAGGTTTGGATGAGCTCTCACGAGACTTGGAGGAAGATAGCCCCGAATTCCAAGAGGTCTCACGCGAGAGTTGGAGTGAAATCTCGCCCAAGGCCCCTTTTCACGCACGAGAGTGGAGTGAAATTACGCCCGATAACATTGAGACCTCACGAGATTGGGATTGATATTTCGCCCAAGTTCGCTGAAATCTGACGAGGTGGGTACTGAAATCTCGCCGAAGTCATTGTGACCTCAGGAGACTTGGAGTGACATGTCACCCGATGTCCATGAGATTTCACGAAATTTGGAGTAAATTCTCGCCTGATGTCCATGAGGTCTCACGAGTTATAGATTGAAATCTCGCTCAATATCCATGAGATCTACCGAGATGCGGATTGAATTCTCCAAGGTTCGGATGAGATCTCCGAGACGTGGAGTCAAATCTCGCTCAACGTCCAAGAGTCCTCTTGAGAGTTGGAGTGAAATCTCGCCCAAACTCCCTGTTATCTCACGAGATTTGTAGTGTCATCTCACGCGATGTCATTGAGACCTCACGAGATTTCGACGGAAATCTCGCCCAGGTCCCTGAATATTACGAGATATGTAGTGAAATCTCGCCCGAAGTCATTGTGACCTCAGGAGTTGGGAGTGAAATCTCGCCCAATGTCCATGAGATCTCACGAGATGTGGAGTGAAATCTCGCCCGATATCGATGAGATCACACGAGATTTAGATGGGAAGCTCGCTCATATCCACGAGAACGCACGACGTTGGCCTTGAGGTCTCCAAGGTTTGGGTGAGATTTCACGGGATGCGAGTAAACTCTCGCCCAAAGACCATGAGACCTCACGAGATTGGGAGTGAAATCTCGCCCAAGGTCCCTGATATCTCAAGAGGTTTGGACTGAATCTCCCCCGATGTCATTGACAGCTCACGATGAACGGATAGGAATCTCGCCCAAGGTTGCTGCTATCTCACGAGATCTGTAGTGAAATCTCACCCAAACTCATTGGGACCTCAGGAGATTCGGAGTGAAATCTCCGTCGATGTCCATGCGATCTCAGGAGATTTGGTGTCAAATCTCGCCCGATGTCCATGAGAACTCACGACACATAGACTGAAACCTCGCCCAGGGTCCCTGAAAACTGACGAGATTCGGAGTGAAATCTGCCCGAGGTGATTGAGACCTCACGAGATTTGGAGTGAACTCTCCCCCGATATTCGTGAGTACTCACGAGATTTGGAGTCATCTCGCCTGAAGTCCCTGAGATCTCACAAGATAGAGATTGAATTCTCGCTCCATATCCTGAGATCTCACGAGTTTTGGCCTGAGGTCTCCAAGCATTGGATGAGATCTCACCAGCCTTGGAGTGAAATATCCGCGAGTTCCCAGAAATCTCACGAGAGTTGGAGTGAAATGTCGCCCTAGGTCCCTTTTCTCTCACGAGAGTTTAGTGAACTGTCGCCCAATGTCATTGGGACGTCCCGATATTTGGATTGAAATCTCGCCCGAGGTCGCTGATATCTCAGGAGATTCGTAGGGAAATCTCGCCCAATGTGATTGTGACCTCAGGAGATTTGGGGTGAAATCTCGCCCAATGTCCATGAGATCTCATGAGATTTAGATTAAATCTCCCTCAATATCTATGAGGCCTCGCGAGATTGGCACGGACGTCTCCAAGGTTGGATGAGATCTCACAAGACTTGGAGTAAACTCTCGCCCAAAGAACAAGAGACCTCAGCAGAGTTGGAGTGAAATCTCGCACAAGTTCCCCGATATCTCACAAGATGTGTAATGAAATCTCGCCCAATGTCGTCGAGACCTCATGAGATTTGGACTGAAATCTCGACCAGGGTCCCTGATATCTCACGAGATTTGTGGAAATCTCGCCTGATGTCATTGGAACCTCCGTAGATTTGGAGTGCAGTCTCGCCCATTGTCCATGAGATCTCACGAGATTTAGATTGAACCGTCACGCAATATCCATGAGATCTCAGGAGAAGGGCACTGACCTCTCCAAAGTTTGGGTGAGATCTCATGGGCCCTGGAGGAAAATCTCGCCCAAAGTCCAAGAGATCTCGAGGGATTTGGAGAGAAATCTCACCCAAAGCCCATGACATCTCATGAGATTGAGAGGGAATTCTCGCCCGATGTCCATGACACCTCACGGGATTTGCAGTAAAGTCTCGCCCAATGACCATGAGATATCGCGAAATTGAGAGTGAAATCTCACCTCTTTTCCATGAGATCTCAAGACATTTGGCCTGAGGTCTCCACATTTGGAAGAGAGCACACGAGATTTGGATAAAAATCTCAGCTGAATCCCAAGAGATCTCACACGATTTGGAGTGAAATCTCGCCCAAGGTCCCTGATGCCTCAAGACATTTGTAGTGAAATCTCGCCCGATGTCATTGTGACCTCAGGATATTCGGAGGGAAACCTCACCCGAATGTCCCTGAGATCAGACGAGATATTGAGTAAAATCTCACCCGATGCCCATCAGTCCCACGATATTTAGATTGAAGTCTCGCTCAATAGCCATGAGATCTCACGAGATTGGCACTGACGTCGCCAAGGTTTGGAGGAGATCTCACAAGACTGGGAGTAAAATCTCGCCCCAATTCAAGAGTTCTCACGAGAGCTGCAGTGAAATCTCGCCCAAGGTCCCTGAGATCTCACGAGATTTGTCGTGAAATCTCGCCCGATCTCATTGTGACCTCAGGAGGAATGGAGTGAAACCTCGCCTAAAATCCATGAGATGTCATGAGATTTGGAGTGAAATCTGAACCGATGCCCATGAGATCTCAGGAGCCTTGGTGGCAAATCTCGCCCGATGTCCATGAGATCTCACGAGATTTAGATTGAAAGCTCGCCCACGGTCGTCCCTGATATCTCACGAGATTTGGAGAGAAATCTGCCCGAGGTCATTGAGACCACATGGTATTTGGAGTGAAATCGCCTCCAATGTCCATGACATATCACGAGATTTGGAATGAATTCTCACGCGATGTCCATACGATCTCACGAGATTTGGACTAATCTCGCCTGATGTCCATGATTTCTCACGAGATATAGAGTGAATTCTGCCTCAATATCCTGAGATCTCACGGGATTTGGACGGAAGTCTCCAAGGATTGGATGAGAGCTCAAGAGACTTGGAGGAAATGATCCCCGAATTCCAAAGGATCTCACGAGAGTGAGAGTGGAGTGAAATCTCGCCCTAGGTCCCTTTTATCTCACGAGAGTTGAGTGAAACCTCGCCCGATGTCATTGAGACCTCACGAGATTTGGATGGAAATCTCGCCCAAGTTCGCTGATATCTCACGAGGTTTGTAGTGAAATCTCTCCCAATGTCATTGTGACCTCACGAGATTTGGAGTGAAATCTCGCCCAATGTCCAGGAGATCTCATGAGATTTGGACTGAGGTCTGCACGTTTTGGATGAGATCTCACGAGACTCGGAATAAAATCTCACCCGATGCCCATGGCATCTCATGGGATTTAGATTGAAGTCTCACGCAATAGCCACGAGATCTCACGAGATTTGGACTGAAGTCTCCAAGGTCTGGATGAGATCTCACGAGACTCGGAGGAAAATACCCTGAATTCCAAGAGATCTCACGAGAGTTGGAGTGAAATCTCAACCAAGCTTCCTGATATCTCAAGAGATTTATACTGAAATCTCGCCCGATGTCATTGGGCCCTCGCGAGATTTGGAGTGAAATATCGCGCCAGGTCTCTGATATCTCACGAGATTTGGAGTGAAATCTTGCCCAAGGCCCCTGAGAGCTCAAGAGAATTAGAGGGAAATCTCGCCCCATGTCATGGTGACCTCAAGAGATTTGGAGTGAAATCTCGCCCAATGCCCATGATCTCACGAGATTTGGAGAGAACTCTGACCCGATATCCATGAGATCTCCCGAGATTTGGAGTAAAATCTCTCCTGATGTCATGAGATCGCACGAGATTTAGAGTGCAATTTCCCTCCATGTCCATGAGATCTCACGAGATTTGGACTGAATTCTCCAAGATTCGGATGAGATCTCCGAGACGTGGAGTCAAATCTCGCTCAACGTCCAAGAATCCTCTTGAGAGTTGGAGTGAAACCTCGCCCAAACTCCCTAACATCTCACGCGGTTTGTAGTGTCATCTCACGCGATGTCATTGAGACCTCACGAGATTTGGATGGAAATCTCGCCCAATGTCCAGGAGATCTCATGAGATTTGGACTGAGGTCTGCACGTTTTGGATGAGATCTCACGAGACTCGGAATCAAATCCCACCCGATGCCCATGCTATCTCGTGGGATTTAGATTGAAGTCTCACGCAATATGCATGAGACCTCACGAGATTTGGACGGAAGGCTCCAAGGTTTGGATGAGCTCTCACGAGACTTGGAGGAAGATAGCCCCGAATTCCAAGAGGTCTCACGCGAGAGTTGGAGTGAAATCTCGCCCAAGGCCCCTTTTCACGCACGAGAGTGGAGTGAAATTACGCCCGATAACATTGAGACCTCACGAGATTGGGATTGATATTTCGCCCAAGTTCGCTGAAATCTGACGAGGTGGGTACTGAAATCTCGCCGAAGTCATTGTGACCTCAGGAGACTTGGAGTGACATGTCACCCGATGTCCATGAGATTTCACGAAATTTGGAGTAAATTCTCGCCTGATGTCCATGAGGTCTCACGAGTTATAGATTGAAATCTCGCTCAATATCCATGAGATCTACCGAGATGCGGATTGAATTCTCCAAGGTTCGGATGAGATCTCCGAGACGTGGAGTCAAATCTCGCTCAACGTCCAAGAGTCCTCTTGAGAGTTGGAGTGAAATCTCGCCCAAACTCCCTGTTATCTCACGAGATTTGTAGTGTCATCTCACGCGATGTCATTGAGACCTCACGAGATTTCGACGGAAATCTCGCCCAGGTCCCTGAATATTACGAGATATGTAGTGAAATCTCGCCCGAAGTCATTGTGACCTCAGGAGTTGGGAGTGAAATCTCGCCCAATGTCCATGAGATCTCACGAGATGTGGAGTGAAATCTCGCCCGATATCGATGAGATCACACGAGATTTAGATGGGAAGCTCGCTCATATCCACGAGAACGCACGACGTTGGCCTTGAGGTCTCCAAGGTTTGGGTGAGATTTCACGGGATGCGAGTAAACTCTCGCCCAAAGACCATGAGACCTCACGAGATTGGGAGTGAAATCTCGCCCAAGGTCCCTGATATCTCAAGAGGTTTGGACTGAATCTCCCCCGATGTCATTGACAGCTCACGATGAACGGATAGGAATCTCGCCCAAGGTTGCTGCTATCTCACGAGATCTGTAGTGAAATCTCACCCAAACTCATTGGGACCTCAGGAGATTCGGAGTGAAATCTCCGTCGATGTCCATGCGATCTCAGGAGATTTGGTGTCAAATCTCGCCCGATGTCCATGAGAACTCACGACACATAGACTGAAACCTCGCCCAGGGTCCCTGAAAACTGACGAGATTCGGAGTGAAATCTGCCCGAGGTGATTGAGACCTCACGAGATTTGGAGTGAACTCTCCCCCGATATTCGTGAGTACTCACGAGATTTGGAGTCATCTCGCCTGAAGTCCCTGAGATCTCACAAGATAGAGATTGAATTCTCGCTCCATATCCTGAGATCTCACGAGTTTTGGCCTGAGGTCTCCAAGCATTGGATGAGATCTCACCAGCCTTGGAGTGAAATATCCGCGAGTTCCCAGAAATCTCACGAGAGTTGGAGTGAAATGTCGCCCTAGGTCCCTTTTCTCTCACGAGAGTTTAGTGAACTGTCGCCCAATGTCATTGGGACGTCCCGATATTTGGATTGAAATCTCGCCCGAGGTCGCTGATATCTCAGGAGATTCGTAGGGAAATCTCGCCCAATGTGATTGTGACCTCAGGAGATTTGGGGTGAAATCTCGCCCAATGTCCATGAGATCTCATGAGATTTAGATTAAATCTCCCTCAATATCTATGAGGCCTCGCGAGATTGGCACGGACGTCTCCAAGGTTGGATGAGATCTCACAAGACTTGGAGTAAACTCTCGCCCAAAGAACAAGAGACCTCAGCAGAGTTGGAGTGAAATCTCGCACAAGTTCCCCGATATCTCACAAGATGTGTAATGAAATCTCGCCCAATGTCGTCGAGACCTCATGAGATTTGGACTGAAATCTCGACCAGGGTCCCTGATATCTCACGAGATTTGTGGAAATCTCGCCTGATGTCATTGGAACCTCCGTAGATTTGGAGTGCAGTCTCGCCCATTGTCCATGAGATCTCACGAGATTTAGATTGAACCGTCACGCAATATCCATGAGATCTCAGGAGAAGGGCACTGACCTCTCCAAAGTTTGGGTGAGATCTCATGGGCCCTGGAGGAAAATCTCGCCCAAAGTCCAAGAGATCTCGAGGGATTTGGAGAGAAATCTCACCCAAAGCCCATGACATCTCATGAGATTGAGAGGGAATTCTCGCCCGATGTCCATGACACCTCACGGGATTTGCAGTAAAGTCTCGCCCAATGACCATGAGATATCGCGAAATTGAGAGTGAAATCTCACCTCTTTTCCATGAGATCTCAAGACATTTGGCCTGAGGTCTCCACATTTGGAAGAGAGCACACGAGATTTGGATAAAAATCTCAGCTGAATCCCAAGAGATCTCACACGATTTGGAGTGAAATCTCGCCCAAGGTCCCTGATGCCTCAAGACATTTGTAGTGAAATCTCGCCCGATGTCATTGTGACCTCAGGATATTCGGAGGGAAACCTCACCCGAATGTCCCTGAGATCAGACGAGATATTGAGTAAAATCTCACCCGATGCCCATCAGTCCCACGATATTTAGATTGAAGTCTCGCTCAATAGCCATGAGATCTCACGAGATTGGCACTGACGTCGCCAAGGTTTGGAGGAGATCTCACAAGACTGGGAGTAAAATCTCGCCCCAATTCAAGAGTTCTCACGAGAGCTGCAGTGAAATCTCGCCCAAGGTCCCTGAGATCTCACGAGATTTGTCGTGAAATCTCGCCCGATCTCATTGTGACCTCAGGAGGAATGGAGTGAAACCTCGCCTAAAATCCATGAGATGTCATGAGATTTGGAGTGAAATCTGAACCGATGCCCATGAGATCTCAGGAGCCTTGGTGGCAAATCTCGCCCGATGTCCATGAGATCTCACGAGATTTAGATTGAAAGCTCGCCCACGGTCGTCCCTGATATCTCACGAGATTTGGAGAGAAATCTGCCCGAGGTCATTGAGACCACATGGTATTTGGAGTGAAATCGCCTCCAATGTCCATGACATATCACGAGATTTGGAATGAATTCTCACGCGATGTCCATACGATCTCACGAGATTTGGACTAATCTCGCCTGATGTCCATGATTTCTCACGAGATATAGAGTGAATTCTGCCTCAATATCCTGAGATCTCACGGGATTTGGACGGAAGTCTCCAAGGATTGGATGAGAGCTCAAGAGACTTGGAGGAAATGATCCCCGAATTCCAAAGGATCTCACGAGAGTGAGAGTGGAGTGAAATCTCGCGCTAGGTCCCTTTTATCTCACGAGAGTTGAGTGAAACCTCGCCCGATGTCATTGAGACCTCACGAGATTTGGATGGAAATCTCGCCCAAGTTCGCTGATATCTCACGAGGTTTGTAGTGTAATCTCTCCCAATGTCATTGTGACCTCACGAGATTTGGAGTGAAATCTCGCCCAATGTCCAGGAGATCTCATGAGATTTGGACCGAGGTCTGCACGTTTTGGATGAGATCTCACGAGACTCGGAATAAAATCTCACCCGATGCCCATGGCATCTCATGGGATTTAGATTGAAGTCTCACGCAATAGCCACGAGATCTCACGAGATTTGGACTGAAGTCTCCAAGGTCTGGATGAGATCTCACGAGACTCGGAGGAAAATACCCTGAATTCCAAGAGATCTCACGAGAGTTGGAGTGAAATCTCAACCAAGCTTCCTGATATCTCAAGAGATTTATACTGAAATCTCGCCCGATGTCATTGGGCCCTCGCGAGATTTGGAGTGAAATATCGCGCCAGGTCTCTGATATCTCACGAGATTTGGAGTGAAATCTTGCCCAAGGCCCCTGAGAGCTCAAGAGAATTAGAGGGAAATCTCGCCCCATGTCATGGTGACCTCAAGAGATTTGGAGTGAAATCTCGCCCAATGCCCATGATCTCACGAGATTTGGAGAGAACTCTGACCCGATATCCATGAGATCTCCCGAGATTTGGAGTAAAATCTCTCCTGATGTCATGAGATCGCACGAGATTTAGAGTGCAATTTCCCTCCATGTCCATGAGATCTCACGAGATTTGGACTGAATTCTCCAAGATTCGGATGAGATCTCCGAGACGTGGAGTCAAATCTCGCTCAACGTCCAAGAATCCTCTTGAGAGTTGGAGTGAAACCTCGCCCAAACTCCCTAACATCTCACGCGGTTTGTAGTGTCATCTCACGCGATGTCATTGAGACCTCACGAGATTTGGATGGAAATCTCGCCCAATGTCCAGGAGATCTCATGAGATTTGGACTGAGGTCTGCACGTTTTGGATGAGATCTCACGAGATTCGGAATCAAATCCCACCCGATGCCCATGCTATCTCGTGGGATTTAGATTGAAGTCTCACGCAATATGCATGAGACCTCACGAGATTTGGACGGAAGGCTCCAAGGTTTGGATGAGCTCTCACGAGACTTGGAGGAAGATAGCCCCGAATTCCAAGAGGTCTCACGCGAGAGTTGGAGTGAAATCTCGCCCAAGGCCCCTTTTCACGCACGAGAGTGGAGTGAAATTACGCCCGATAACATTGAGACCTCACGAGATTGGGATTGATATTTCGCCCAAGTTCGCTGAAATCTGACGAGGTGGGTACTGAAATCTCGCCGAAGTCATTGTGACCTCAGGAGACTTGGAGTGACATGTCACCCGATGTCCATGAGATTTCACGAAATTTGGAGTAAATTCTCGCCTGATGTCCATGAGGTCTCACGAGTTATAGATTGAAATCTCGCTCAATATCCATGAGATCTACCGAGATGCGGATTGAATTCTCCAAGGTTCGGATGAGATCTCCGAGACGTGGAGTCAAATCTCGCTCAACGTCCAAGAGTCCTCTTGAGAGTTGGAGTGAAATCTCGCCCAAACTCCCTGTTATCTCACGAGATTTGTAGTGTCATCTCACGCGATGTCATTGAGACCTCACGAGATTTCGACGGAAATCTCGCCCAGGTCCCTGAATATTACGAGATATGTAGTGAAATCTCGCCCGAAGTCATTGTGACCTCAGGAGTTGGGAGTGAAATCTCGCCCAATGTCCATGAGATCTCACGAGATGTGGAGTGAAATCTCGCCCGATATCGATGAGATCACACGAGATTTAGATGGGAAGCTCGCTCATATCCACGAGAACGCACGACGTTGGCCTTGAGGTCTCCAAGGTTTGGGTGAGATTTCACGGGATGCGAGTAAACTCTCGCCCAAAGACCATGAGACCTCACGAGATTGGGAGTGAAATCTCGCCCAAGGTCCCTGATATCTCAAGAGGTTTGGACTGAATCTCCCCCGATGTCATTGACAGCTCACGATGAACGGATAGGAATCTCGCCCAAGGTTGCTGCTATCTCACGAGATCTGTAGTGAAATCTCACCCAAACTCATTGGGACCTCAGGAGATTCGGAGTGAAATCTCCGTCGATGTCCATGCGATCTCAGGAGATTTGGTGTCAAATCTCGCCCGATGTCCATGAGAACTCACGACACATAGACTGAAACCTCGCCCAGGGTCCCTGAAAACTGACGAGATTCGGAGTGAAATCTGCCCGAGGTGATTGAGACCTCACGAGATTTGGAGTGAACTCTCCCCCGATATTCGTGAGTACTCACGAGATTTGGAGTCATCTCGCCTGAAGTCCCTGAGATCTCACAAGATAGAGATTGAATTCTCGCTCCATATCCTGAGATCTCACGAGTTTTGGCCTGAGGTCTCCAAGCATTGGATGAGATCTCACCAGCCTTGGAGTGAAATATCCGCGAGTTCCCAGAAATCTCACGAGAGTTGGAGTGAAATGTCGCCCTAGGTCCCTTTTCTCTCACGAGAGTTTAGTGAACTGTCGCCCAATGTCATTGGGACGTCCCGATATTTGGATTGAAATCTCGCCCGAGGTCGCTGATATCTCAGGAGATTCGTAGGGAAATCTCACCCAATGTGATTGTGACCTCAGGAGATTTGGGGTGAAATCTCGCCCAATGTCCATGAGATCTCATGAGATTTAGATTAAATCTCCCTCAATATCTATGAGGCCTCGCGAGATTGGCACGGACGTCTCCAAGGTTGGATGAGATCTCACAAGACTTGGAGTAAACTCTCGCCCAAAGAACAAGAGACCTCAGCAGAGTTGGAGTGAAATCTCGCACAAGTTCCCCGATATCTCACAAGATGTGTAATGAAATCTCGCCCAATGTCGTCGAGACCTCATGAGATTTGGACTGAAATCTCGACCAGGGTCCCTGATATCTCACGAGATTTGTGGAAATCTCGCCTGATGTCATTGGAACCTCCGTAGATTTGGAGTGCAGTCTCGCCCATTGTCCATGAGATCTCACGAGATTTAGATTGAACCGTCACGCAATATCCATGAGATCTCAGGAGAAGGGCACTGACCTCTCCAAAGTTTGGGTGAGATCTCATGGGCCCTGGAGGAAAATCTCGCCCAAAGTCCAAGAGATCTCGAGGGATTTGGAGAGAAATCTCACCCAAAGCCCATGACATCTCATGAGATTGAGAGGGAATTCTCGCCCGATGTCCATGACACCTCACGGGATTTGCAGTAAAGTCTCGCCCAATGACCATGAGATATCGCGAAATTGAGAGTGAAATCTCACCTCTTTTCCATGAGATCTCAAGACATTTGGCCTGAGGTCTCCACATTTGGAAGAGAGCACACGAGATTTGGATAAAAATCTCAGCTGAATCCCAAGAGATCTCACACGATTTGGAGTGAAATCTCGCCCAAGGTCCCTGATGCCTCAAGACATTTGTAGTGAAATCTCGCCCGATGTCATTGTGACCTCAGGATATTCGGAGGGAAACCTCACCCGAATGTCCCTGAGATCAGACGAGATATTGAGTAAAATCTCACCCGATGCCCATCAGTCCCACGATATTTAGATTGAAGTCTCGCTCAATAGCCATGAGATCTCACGAGATTGGCACTGACGTCGCCAAGGTTTGGAGGAGATCTCACAAGACTGGGAGTAAAATCTCGCCCCAATTCAAGAGTTCTCACGAGAGCTGCAGTGAAATCTCGCCCAAGGTCCCTGAGATCTCACGAGATTTGTCGTGAAATCTCGCCCGATCTCATTGTGACCTCAGGAGGAATGGAGTGAAACCTCGCCTAAAATCCATGAGATGTCATGAGATTTGGAGTGAAATCTGAACCGATGCCCATGAGATCTCAGGAGCCTTGGTGGCAAATCTCGCCCGATGTCCATGAGATCTCACGAGATTTAGATTGAAAGCTCGCCCACGGTCGTCCCTGATATCTCACGAGATTTGGAGAGAAATCTGCCCGAGGTCATTGAGACCACATGGTATTTGGAGTGAAATCGCCTCCAATGTCCATGACATATCACGAGATTTGGAATGAATTCTCACGCGATGTCCATACGATCTCACGAGATTTGGACTAATCTCGCCTGATGTCCATGATTTCTCACGAGATATAGAGTGAATTCTGCCTCAATATCCTGAGATCTCACGGGATTTGGACGGAAGTCTCCAAGGATTGGATGAGAGCTCAAGAGACTTGGAGGAAATGATCCCCGAATTCCAAAGGATCTCACGAGAGTGAGAGTGGAGTGAAATCTCGCGCTAGGTCCCTTTTATCTCACGAGAGTTGAGTGAAACCTCGCCCGATGTCATTGAGACCTCACGAGATTTGGATGGAAATCTCGCCCAAGTTCGCTGATATCTCACGAGGTTTGTAGTGAAATCTCTCCCAATGTCATTGTGACCTCACGAGATTTGGAGTGAAATCTCGCCCAATGTCCAGGAGATCTCATGAGATTTGGACCGAGGTCTGCACGTTTTGGATGAGATCTCACGAGACTCGGAATAAAATCTCACCCGATGCCCATGGCATCTCATGGGATTTAGATTGAAGTCTCACGCAATAGCCACGAGATCTCACGAGATTTGGACTGAAGTCTCCAAGGTCTGGATGAGATCTCACGAGACTCGGAGGAAAATACCCTGAATTCCAAGAGATCTCACGAGAGTTGGAGTGAAATCTCAACCAAGCTTCCTGATATCTCAAGAGATTTATACTGAAATCTCGCCCGATGTCATTGGGCCCTCGCGAGATTTGGAGTGAAATATCGCGCCAGGTCTCTGATATCTCACGAGATTTGGAGTGAAATCTTGCCCAAGGCCCCTGAGAGCTCAAGAGAATTAGAGGGAAATCTCGCCCCATGTCATGGTGACCTCAAGAGATTTGGAGTGAAATCTCGCCCAATGCCCATGATCTCACGAGATTTGGAGAGAACTCTGACCCGATATCCATGAGATCTCCCGAGATTTGGAGTAAAATCTCTCCTGATGTCATGAGATCGCACGAGATTTAGAGTGCAATTTCCCTCCATGTCCATGAGATCTCACGAGATTTGGACTGAATTCTCCAAGATTCGGATGAGATCTCCGAGACGTGGAGTCAAATCTCGCTCAACGTCCAAGAATCCTCTTGAGAGTTGGAGTGAAACCTCGCCCAAACTCCCTAACATCTCACGCGGTTTGTAGTGTCATCTCACGCGATGTCATTGAGACCTCACGAGATTTGGATGGAAATCTCGCCCAATGTCCAGGAGATCTCATGAGATTTGGACTGAGGTCTGCACGTTTTGGATGAGATCTCACGAGATTCGGAATCAAATCCCACCCGATGCCCATGCTATCTCGTGGGATTTAGATTGAAGTCTCACGCAATATGCATGAGACCTCACGAGATTTGGACGGAAGGCTCCAAGGTTTGGATGAGCTCTCACGAGACTTGGAGGAAGATAGCCCCGAATTCCAAGAGGTCTCACGCGAGAGTTGGAGTGAAATCTCGCCCAAGGCCCCTTTTCACGCACGAGAGTGGAGTGAAATTACGCCCGATAACATTGAGACCTCACGAGATTGGGATTGATATTTCGCCCAAGTTCGCTGAAATCTGACGAGGTGGGTACTGAAATCTCGCCGAAGTCATTGTGACCTCAGGAGACTTGGAGTGACATGTCACCCGATGTCCATGAGATTTCACGAAATTTGGAGTAAATTCTCGCCTGATGTCCATGAGGTCTCACGAGTTATAGATTGAAATCTCGCTCAATATCCATGAGATCTACCGAGATGCGGATTGAATTCTCCAAGGTTCGGATGAGATCTCCGAGACGTGGAGTCAAATCTCGCTCAACGTCCAAGAGTCCTCTTGAGAGTTGGAGTGAAATCTCGCCCAAACTCCCTGTTATCTCACGAGATTTGTAGTGTCATCTCACGCGATGTCATTGAGACCTCACGAGATTTCGACGGAAATCTCGCCCAGGTCCCTGAATATTACGAGATATGTAGTGAAATCTCGCCCGAAGTCATTGTGACCTCAGGAGTTGGGAGTGAAATCTCGCCCAATGTCCATGAGATCTCACGAGATGTGGAGTGAAATCTCGCCCGATATCGATGAGATCACACGAGATTTAGATGGGAAGCTCGCTCATATCCACGAGAACGCACGACGTTGGCCTTGAGGTCTCCAAGGTTTGGGTGAGATTTCACGGGATGCGAGTAAACTCTCGCCCAAAGACCATGAGACCTCACGAGATTGGGAGTGAAATCTCGCCCAAGGTCCCTGATATCTCAAGAGGTTTGGACTGAATCTCCCCCGATGTCATTGACAGCTCACGATGAACGGATAGGAATCTCGCCCAAGGTTGCTGCTATCTCACGAGATCTGTAGTGAAATCTCACCCAAACTCATTGGGACCTCAGGAGATTCGGAGTGAAATCTCCGTCGATGTCCATGCGATCTCAGGAGATTTGGTGTCAAATCTCGCCCGATGTCCATGAGAACTCACGACACATAGACTGAAACCTCGCCCAGGGTCCCTGAAAACTGACGAGATTCGGAGTGAAATCTGCCCGAGGTGATTGAGACCTCACGAGATTTGGAGTGAACTCTCCCCCGATATTCGTGAGTACTCACGAGATTTGGAGTCATCTCGCCTGAAGTCCCTGAGATCTCACAAGATAGAGATTGAATTCTCGCTCCATATCCTGAGATCTCACGAGTTTTGGCCTGAGGTCTCCAAGCATTGGATGAGATCTCACCAGCCTTGGAGTGAAATATCCGCGAGTTCCCAGAAATCTCACGAGAGTTGGAGTGAAATGTCGCCCTAGGTCCCTTTTCTCTCACGAGAGTTTAGTGAACTGTCGCCCAATGTCATTGGGACGTCCCGATATTTGGATTGAAATCTCGCCCGAGGTCGCTGATATCTCAGGAGATTCGTAGGGAAATCTCGCCCAATGTGATTGTGACCTCAGGAGATTTGGGGTGAAATCTCGCCCAATGTCCATGAGATCTCATGAGATTTAGATTAAATCTCCCTCAATATCTATGAGGCCTCGCGAGATTGGCACGGACGTCTCCAAGGTTGGATGAGATCTCACAAGACTTGGAGTAAACTCTCGCCCAAAGAACAAGAGACCTCAGCAGAGTTGGAGTGAAATCTCGCACAAGTTCCCCGATATCTCACAAGATGTGTAATGAAATCTCGCCCAATGTCGTCGAGACCTCATGAGATTTGGACTGAAATCTCGACCAGGGTCCCTGATATCTCACGAGATTTGTGGAAATCTCGCCTGATGTCATTGGAACCTCCGTAGATTTGGAGTGCAGTCTCGCCCATTGTCCATGAGATCTCACGAGATTTAGATTGAACCGTCACGCAATATCCATGAGATCTCAGGAGAAGGGCACTGACCTCTCCAAAGTTTGGGTGAGATCTCATGGGCCCTGGAGGAAAATCTCGCCCAAAGTCCAAGAGATCTCGAGGGATTTGGAGAGAAATCTCACCCAAAGCCCATGACATCTCATGAGATTGAGAGGGAATTCTCGCCCGATGTCCATGACACCTCACGGGATTTGCAGTAAAGTCTCGCCCAATGACCATGAGATATCGCGAAATTGAGAGTGAAATCTCACCTCTTTTCCATGAGATCTCAAGACATTTGGCCTGAGGTCTCCACATTTGGAAGAGAGCACACGAGATTTGGATAAAAATCTCAGCTGAATCCCAAGAGATCTCACACGATTTGGAGTGAAATCTCGCCCAAGGTCCCTGATGCCTCAAGACATTTGTAGTGAAATCTCGCCCGATGTCATTGTGACCTCAGGATATTCGGAGGGAAACCTCACCCGAATGTCCCTGAGATCAGACGAGATATTGAGTAAAATCTCACCCGATGCCCATCAGTCCCACGATATTTAGATTGAAGTCTCGCTCAATAGCCATGAGATCTCACGAGATTGGCACTGACGTCGCCAAGGTTTGGAGGAGATCTCACAAGACTGGGAGTAAAATCTCGCCCCAATTCAAGAGTTCTCACGAGAGCTGCAGTGAAATCTCGCCCAAGGTCCCTGAGATCTCACGAGATTTGTCGTGAAATCTCGCCCGATCTCATTGTGACCTCAGGAGGAATGGAGTGAAACCTCGCCTAAAATCCATGAGATGTCATGAGATTTGGAGTGAAATCTGAACCGATGCCCATGAGATCTCAGGAGCCTTGGTGGCAAATCTCGCCCGATGTCCATGAGATCTCACGAGATTTAGATTGAAAGCTCGCCCACGGTCGTCCCTGATATCTCACGAGATTTGGAGAGAAATCTGCCCGAGGTCATTGAGACCACATGGTATTTGGAGTGAAATCGCCTCCAATGTCCATGACATATCACGAGATTTGGAATGAATTCTCACGCGATGTCCATACGATCTCACGAGATTTGGACTAATCTCGCCTGATGTCCATGATTTCTCACGAGATATAGAGTGAATTCTGCCTCAATATCCTGAGATCTCACGGGATTTGGACGGAAGTCTCCAAGGATTGGATGAGAGCTCAAGAGACTTGGAGGAAATGATCCCCGAATTCCAAAGGATCTCACGAGAGTGAGAGTGGAGTGAAATCTCGCGCTAGGTCCCTTTTATCTCACGAGAGTTGAGTGAAACCTCGCCCGATGTCATTGAGACCTCACGAGATTTGGATGGAAATCTCGCCCAAGTTCGCTGATATCTCACGAGGTTTGTAGTGAAATCTCTCCCAATGTCATTGTGACCTCACGAGATTTGGAGTGAAATCTCGCCCAATGTCCAGGAGATCTCATGAGATTTGGACCGAGGTCTGCACGTTTTGGATGAGATCTCACGAGACTCGGAATAAAATCTCACCCGATGCCCATGGCATCTCATGGGATTTAGATTGAAGTCTCACGCAATAGCCACGAGATCTCACGAGATTTGGACTGAAGTCTCCAAGGTCTGGATGAGATCTCACGAGACTCGGAGGAAAATACCCTGAATTCCAAGAGATCTCACGAGAGTTGGAGTGAAATCTCAACCAAGCTTCCTGATATCTCAAGAGATTTATACTGAAATCTCGCCCGATGTCATTGGGCCCTCGCGAGATTTGGAGTGAAATATCGCGCCAGGTCTCTGATATCTCACGAGATTTGGAGTGAAATCTTGCCCAAGGCCCCTGAGAGCTCAAGAGAATTAGAGGGAAATCTCGCCCCATGTCATGGTGACCTCAAGAGATTTGGAGTGAAATCTCGCCCAATGCCCATGATCTCACGAGATTTGGAGAGAACTCTGACCCGATATCCATGAGATCTCCCGAGATTTGGAGTAAAATCTCTCCTGATGTCATGAGATCGCACGAGATTTAGAGTGCAATTTCCCTCCATGTCCATGAGATCTCACGAGATTTGGACTGAATTCTCCAAGATTCGGATGAGATCTCCGAGACGTGGAGTCAAATCTCGCTCAACGTCCAAGAATCCTCTTGAGAGTTGGAGTGAAACCTCGCCCAAACTCCCTAACATCTCACGCGGTTTGTAGTGTCATCTCACGCGATGTCATTGAGACCTCACGAGATTTGGATGGAAATCTCGCCCAATGTCCAGGAGATCTCATGAGATTTGGACTGAGGTCTGCACGTTTTGGATGAGATCTCACGAGACTCGGAATCAAATCCCACCCGATGCCCATGCTATCTCGTGGGATTTAGATTGAAGTCTCACGCAATATGCATGAGACCTCACGAGATTTGGACGGAAGGCTCCAAGGTTTGGATGAGCTCTCACGAGACTTGGAGGAAGATAGCCCCGAATTCCAAGAGGTCTCACGCGAGAGTTGGAGTGAAATCTCGCCCAAGGCCCCTTTTCACGCACGAGAGTGGAGTGAAATTACGCCCGATAACATTGAGACCTCACGAGATTGGGATTGATATTTCGCCCAAGTTCGCTGAAATCTGACGAGGTGGGTACTGAAATCTCGCCGAAGTCATTGTGACCTCAGGAGACTTGGAGTGACATGTCACCCGATGTCCATGAGATTTCACGAAATTTGGAGTAAATTCTCGCCTGATGTCCATGAGGTCTCACGAGTTATAGATTGAAATCTCGCTCAATATCCATGAGATCTACCGAGATGCGGATTGAATTCTCCAAGGTTCGGATGAGATCTCCGAGACGTGGAGTCAAATCTCGCTCAACGTCCAAGAGTCCTCTTGAGAGTTGGAGTGAAATCTCGCCCAAACTCCCTGTTATCTCACGAGATTTGTAGTGTCATCTCACGCGATGTCATTGAGACCTCACGAGATTTCGACGGAAATCTCGCCCAGGTCCCTGAATATTACGAGATATGTAGTGAAATCTCGCCCGAAGTCATTGTGACCTCAGGAGTTGGGAGTGAAATCTCGCCCAATGTCCATGAGATCTCACGAGATGTGGAGTGAAATCTCGCCCGATATCGATGAGATCACACGAGATTTAGATGGGAAGCTCGCTCATATCCACGAGAACGCACGACGTTGGCCTTGAGGTCTCCAAGGTTTGGGTGAGATTTCACGGGATGCGAGTAAACTCTCGCCCAAAGACCATGAGACCTCACGAGATTGGGAGTGAAATCTCGCCCAAGGTCCCTGATATCTCAAGAGGTTTGGACTGAATCTCCCCCGATGTCATTGACAGCTCACGATGAACGGATAGGAATCTCGCCCAAGGTTGCTGCTATCTCACGAGATCTGTAGTGAAATCTCCCCCAAACTCATTGGGACCTCAGGAGATTCGGAGTGAAATCTCCGTCGATGTCCATGCGATCTCAGGAGATTTGGTGTCAAATCTCGCCCGATGTCCATGAGAACTCACGACACATAGACTGAAACCTCGCCCAGGGTCCCTGAAAACTGACGAGATTCGGAGTGAAATCTGCCCGAGGTGATTGAGACCTCACGAGATTTGGAGTGAACTCTCCCCCGATATTCGTGAGTACTCACGAGATTTGGAGTCATCTCGCCTGAAGTCCCTGAGATCTCACAAGATAGAGATTGAATTCTCGCTCCATATCCTGAGATCTCACGAGTTTTGGCCTGAGGTCTCCAAGCATTGGATGGGATCTCACCAGCCTTGGAGTGAAATATCCGCGAGTTCCCAGAAATCTCACGAGAGTTGGAGTGAAATGTCGCCCTAGGTCCCTTTTCTCTCACGAGAGTTTAGTGAACTGTCGCCCAATGTCATTGGGACGTCCCGATATTTGGATTGAAATCTCGCCCGAGGTCGCTGATATCTCAGGAGATTCGTAGGGAAATCTCGCCCAATGTGATTGTGACCTCAGGAGATTTGGGGTGAAATCTCGCCCAATGTCCATGAGATCTCATGAGATTTAGATTAAATCTCCCTCAATATCTATGAGGCCTCGCGAGATTGGCACGGACGTCTCCAAGGTTGGATGAGATCTCACAAGACTTGGAGTAAACTCTCGCCCAAAGAACAAGAGACCTCAGCAGAGTTGGAGTGAAATCTCGCACAAGTTCCCCGATATCTCACAAGATGTGTAATGAAATCTCGCCCAATGTCGTCGAGACCTCATGAGATTTGGACTGAAATCTCGACCAGGGTCCCTGATATCTCACGAGATTTGTGGAAATCTCGCCTGATGTCATTGGAACCTCCGTAGATTTGGAGTGCAGTCTCGCCCATTGTCCATGAGATCTCACGAGATTTAGATTGAACCGTCACGCAATATCCATGAGATCTCAGGAGAAGGGCACTGACCTCTCCAAAGTTTGGGTGAGATCTCATGGGCCCTGGAGGAAAATCTCGCCCAAAGTCCAAGAGATCTCGAGGGATTTGGAGAGAAATCTCACCCAAAGCCCATGACATCTCATGAGATTGAGAGGGAATTCTCGCCCGATGTCCATGACACCTCACGGGATTTGCAGTAAAGTCTCGCCCAATGACCATGAGATATCGCGAAATTGAGAGTGAAATCTCACCTCTTTTCCATGAGATCTCAAGACATTTGGCCTGAGGTCTCCACATTTGGAAGAGAGCACACGAGATTTGGATAAAAATCTCAGCTGAATCCCAAGAGATCTCACACGATTTGGAGTGAAATCTCGCCCAAGGTCCCTGATGCCTCAAGACATTTGTAGTGAAATCTCGCCCGATGTCATTGTGACCTCAGGATATTCGGAGGGAAACCTCACCCGAATGTCCCTGAGATCAGACGAGATATTGAGTAAAATCTCACCCGATGCCCATCAGTCCCACGATATTTAGATTGAAGTCTCGCTCAATAGCCATGAGATCTCACGAGATTGGCACTGACGTCGCCAAGGTTTGGAGGAGATCTCACAAGACTGGGAGTAAAATCTCGCCCCAATTCAAGAGTTCTCACGAGAGCTGCAGTGAAATCTCGCCCAAGGTCCCTGGGATCTCACGAGATTTGTCGTGAAATCTCGCCCGATCTCATTGTGACCTCAGGAGGAATGGAGTGAAACCTCGCCTAAAATCCATGAGATGTCATGAGATTTGGAGTGAAATCTGAACCGATGCCCATGAGATCTCAGGAGCCTTGGTGGCAAATCTCGCCCGATGTCCATGAGATCTCACGAGATTTAGATTGAAAGCTCGCCCACGGTCGTCCCTGATATCTCACGAGATTTGGAGAGAAATCTGCCCGAGGTCATTGAGACCACATGGTATTTGGAGTGAAATCGCCTCCAATGTCCATGACATATCACGAGATTTGGAATGAATTCTCACGCGATGTCCATACGATCTCACGAGATTTGGACTAATCTCGCCTGATGTCCATGATTTCTCACGAGATATAGAGTGAATTCTGCCTCAATATCCTGAGATCTCACGGGATTTGGACGGAAGTCTCCAAGGATTGGATGAGAGCTCAAGAGACTTGGAGGAAATGATCCCCGAATTCCAAAGGATCTCACGAGAGTGAGAGTGGAGTGAAATCTCGCCCTAGGTCCCTTTTATCTCACGAGAGTTGAGTGAAACCTCGCCCGATGTCATTGAGACCTCACGAGATTTGGATGGAAATCTCGCCCAAGTTCGCTGATATCTCACGAGGTTTGTAGTGAAATCTCTCCCAATGTCATTGTGACCTCACGAGATTTGGAGTGAAATCTCGCCCAATGTCCAGGAGATCTCATGAGATTTGGACTGAGGTCTGCACGTTTTGGATGAGATCTCACGAGACTCGGAATAAAATCTCACCCGATGCCCATGGCATCTCATGGGATTTAGATTGAAGTCTCACGCAATAGCCACGAGATCTCACGAGATTTGGACTGAAGTCTCCAAGGTCTGGATGAGATCTCACGAGACTCGGAGGAAAATACCCTGAATTCCAAGAGATCTCACGAGAGTTGGAGTGAAATCTCAACCAAGCTTCCTGATATCTCAAGAGATTTATACTGAAATCTCGCCCGATGTCATTGGGCCCTCGCGAGATTTGGAGTGAAATATCGCGCCAGGTCTCTGATATCTCACGAGATTTGGAGTGAAATCTTGCCCAAGGCCCCTGAGAGCTCAAGAGAATTAGAGGGAAATCTCGCCCCATGTCATGGTGACCTCAAGAGATTTGGAGTGAAATCTCGCCCAATGCCCATGATCTCACGAGATTTGGAGAGAACTCTGACCCGATATCCATGAGATCTCCCGAGATTTGGAGTAAAATCTCTCCTGATGTCATGAGATCGCACGAGATTTAGAGTGCAATTTCCCTCCATGTCCATGAGATCTCACGAGATTTGGACTGAATTCTCCAAGATTCGGATGAGATCTCCGAGACGTGGAGTCAAATCTCGCTCTAACGTCCAAGAATCCTCTTGAGAGTTGGAGTGAAACCTCGCCCAAACTCCCTAACATCTCACGCGGTTTGTAGTGTCATCTCACGCGATGTCATTGAGACCTCACGAGATTTGGATGGAAATCTCGCCCAATGTCCAGGAGATCTCATGAGATTTGGACTGAGGTCTGCACGTTTTGGATGAGATCTCACGAGATTCGGAATCAAATCCCACCCGATGCCCATGCTATCTCGTGGGATTTAGATTGAAGTCTCACGCAATATGCATGAGACCTCACGAGATTTGGACGGAAGGCTCCAAGGTTTGGATGAGCTCTCACGAGACTTGGAGGAAGATAGCCCCGAATTCCAAGAGGTCTCACGCGAGAGTTGGAGTGAAATCTCGCCCAAGGCCCCTTTTCACGCACGAGAGTGGAGTGAAATTACGCCCGATAACATTGAGACCTCACGAGATTGGGATTGATATTTCGCCCAAGTTCGCTGAAATCTGACGAGGTGGGTACTGAAATCTCGCCGAAGTCATTGTGACCTCAGGAGACTTGGAGTGACATGTCACCCGATGTCCATGAGATTTCACGAAATTTGGAGTAAATTCTCGCCTGATGTCCATGAGGTCTCACGAGTTATAGATTGAAATCTCGCTCAATATCCATGAGATCTACCGAGATGCGGATTGAATTCTCCAAGGTTCGGATGAGATCTCCGAGACGTGGAGTCAAATCTCGCTCAACGTCCAAGAGTCCTCTTGAGAGTTGGAGTGAAATCTCGCCCAAACTCCCTGTTATCTCACGAGATTTGTAGTGTCATCTCACGCGATGTCATTGAGACCTCACGAGATTTCGACGGAAATCTCGCCCAGGTCCCTGAATATTACGAGATATGTAGTGAAATCTCGCCCGAAGTCATTGTGACCTCAGGAGTTGGGAGTGAAATCTCGCCCAATGTCCATGAGATCTCACGAGATGTGGAGTGAAATCTCGCCCGATATCGATGAGATCACACGAGATTTAGATGGGAAGCTCGCTCATATCCACGAGAACGCACGACGTTGGCCTTGAGGTCTCCAAGGTTTGGGTGAGATTTCACGGGATGCGAGTAAACTCTCGCCCAAAGACCATGAGACCTCACGAGATTGGGAGTGAAATCTCGCCCAAGGTCCCTGATATCTCAAGAGGTTTGGACTGAATCTCCCCCGATGTCATTGACAGCTCACGATGAACGGATAGGAATCTCGCCCAAGGTTGCTGCTATCTCACGAGATCTGTAGTGAAATCTCACCCAAACTCATTGGGACCTCAGGAGATTCGGAGTGAAATCTCCGTCGATGTCCATGCGATCTCAGGAGATTTGGTGTCAAATCTCGCCCGATGTCCATGAGAACTCACGACACATAGACTGAAACCTCGCCCAGGGTCCCTGAAAACTGACGAGATTCGGAGTGAAATCTGCCCGAGGTGATTGAGACCTCACGAGATTTGGAGTGAACTCTCCCCCGATATTCGTGAGTACTCACGAGATTTGGAGTCATCTCGCCTGAAGTCCCTGAGATCTCACAAGATAGAGATTGAATTCTCGCTCCATATCCTGAGATCTCACGAGTTTTGGCCTGAGGTCTCCAAGCATTGGATGAGATCTCACCAGCCTTGGAGTGAAATATCCGCGAGTTCCCAGAAATCTCACGAGAGTTGGAGTGAAATGTCGCCCTAGGTCCCTTTTCTCTCACGAGAGTTTAGTGAACTGTCGCCCAATGTCATTGGGACGTCCCGATATTTGGATTGAAATCTCGCCCGAGGTCGCTGATATCTCAGGAGATTCGTAGGGAAATCTCGCCCAATGTGATTGTGACCTCAGGAGATTTGGGGTGAAATCTCGCCCAATGTCCATGAGATCTCATGAGATTTAGATTAAATCTCCCTCAATATCTATGAGGCCTCGCGAGATTGGCACGGACGTCTCCAAGGTTGGATGAGATCTCACAAGACTTGGAGTAAACTCTCGCCCAAAGAACAAGAGACCTCAGCAGAGTTGGAGTGAAATCTCGCACAAGTTCCCCGATATCTCACAAGATGTGTAATGAAATCTCGCCCAATGTCGTCGAGACCTCATGAGATTTGGACTGAAATCTCGACCAGGGTCCCTGATATCTCACGAGATTTGTGGAAATCTCGCCTGATGTCATTGGAACCTCCGTAGATTTGGAGTGCAGTCTCGCCCATTGTCCATGAGATCTCACGAGATTTAGATTGAACCGTCACGCAATATCCATGAGATCTCAGGAGAAGGGCACTGACCTCTCCAAAGTTTGGGTGAGATCTCATGGGCCCTGGAGGAAAATCTCGCCCAAAGTCCAAGAGATCTCGAGGGATTTGGAGAGAAATCTCACCCAAAGCCCATGACATCTCATGAGATTGAGAGGGAATTCTCGCCCGATGTCCATGACACCTCACGGGATTTGCAGTAAAGTCTCGCCCAATGACCATGAGATATCGCGAAATTGAGAGTGAAATCTCACCTCTTTTCCATGAGATCTCAAGACATTTGGCCTGAGGTCTCCACATTTGGAAGAGAGCACACGAGATTTGGATAAAAATCTCAGCTGAATCCCAAGAGATCTCACACGATTTGGAGTGAAATCTCGCCCAAGGTCCCTGATGCCTCAAGACATTTGTAGTGAAATCTCGCCCGATGTCATTGT
Source organism: Eumetopias jubatus (assembly GCF_037043125.1). Lineage (NCBI taxonomy): Eukaryota > Metazoa > Chordata > Mammalia > Carnivora > Otariidae > Eumetopias > Eumetopias jubatus. The sequence continues at coordinate 153,859 of NW_028274968.1, forward strand.
GACCTCAGGATATTCGGAGGGAAACCTCACCCGAATGTCCCTGAGATCAGACGAGATATTGAGTAAAATCTCACCCGATGCCCATCAGTCCCACGATATTTAGATTGAAGTCTCGCTCAATAGCCATGAGATCTCACGAGATTGGCACTGACGTCGCCAAGGTTTGGAGGAGATCTCACAAGACTGGGAGTAAAATCTCGCCCCAATTCAAGAGTTCTCACGAGAGCTGCAGTGAAATCTCGCCCAAGGTCCCTGAGATCTCACGAGATTTGTCGTGAAATCTCGCCCGATCTCATTGTGACCTCAGGAGGAATGGAGTGAAACCTCGCCTAAAATCCATGAGATGTCATGAGATTTGGAGTGAAATCTGAACCGATGCCCATGAGATCTCAGGAGCCTTGGTGGCAAATCTCGCCCGATGTCCATGAGATCTCACGAGATTTAGATTGAAAGCTCGCCCACGGTCGTCCCTGATATCTCACGAGATTTGGAGAGAAATCTGCCCGAGGTCATTGAGACCACATGGTATTTGGAGTGAAATCGCCTCCAATGTCCATGACATATCACGAGATTTGGAATGAATTCTCACGCGATGTCCATACGATCTCACGAGATTTGGACTAATCTCGCCTGATGTCCATGATTTCTCACGAGATATAGAGTGAATTCTGCCTCAATATCCTGAGATCTCACGGGATTTGGACGGAAGTCTCCAAGGATTGGATGAGAGCTCAAGAGACTTGGAGGAAATGATCCCCGAATTCCAAAGGATCTCACGAGAGTGAGAGTGGAGTGAAATCTCGCGCTAGGTCCCTTTTATCTCACGAGAGTTGAGTGAAACCTCGCCCGATGTCATTGAGACCTCACGAGATTTGGATGGAAATCTCGCCCAAGTTCGCTGATATCTCACGAGGTTTGTAGTGAAATCTCTCCCAATGTCATTGTGACCTCACGAGATTTGGAGTGAAATCTCGCCCAATGTCCAGGAGATCTCATGAGATTTGGACTGAGGTCTGCACGTTTTGGATGAGATCTCACGAGACTCGGAATAAAATCTCACCCGATGCCCATGGCATCTCATGGGATTTAGATTGAAGTCTCACGCAATAGCCACGAGATCTCACGAGATTTGGACTGAAGTCTCCAAGGTCTGGATGAGATCTCACGAGACTCGGAGGAAAATACCCTGAATTCCAAGAGATCTCACGAGAGTTGGAGTGAAATCTCAACCAAGCTTCCTGATATCTCAAGAGATTTATACTGAAATCTCGCCCGATGTCATTGGGCCCTCGCGAGATTTGGAGTGAAATATCGCGCCAGGTCTCTGATATCTCACGAGATTTGGAGTGAAATCTTGCCCAAGGCCCCTGAGAGCTCAAGAGAATTAGAGGGAAATCTCGCCCCATGTCATGGTGACCTCAAGAGATTTGGAGTGAAATCTCGCCCAATGCCCATGATCTCACGAGATTTGGAGAGAACTCTGACCCGATATCCATGAGATCTCCCGAGATTTGGAGTAAAATCTCTCCTGATGTCATGAGATCGCACGAGATTTAGAGTGCAATTTCCCTCCATGTCCATGAGATCTCACGAGATTTGGACTGAATTCTCCAAGATTCGGATGAGATCTCCGAGACGTGGAGTCAAATCTCGCTCTAACGTCCAAGAATCCTCTTGAGAGTTGGAGTGAAACCTCGCCCAAACTCCCTAACATCTCACGCGGTTTGTAGTGTCATCTCACGCGATGTCATTGAGACCTCACGAGATTTGGATGGAAATCTCGCCCAATGTCCAGGAGATCTCATGAGATTTGGACTGAGGTCTGCACGTTTTGGATGAGATCTCACGAGACTCGGAATCAAATCCCACCCGATGCCCATGCTATCTCGTGGGATTTAGATTGAAGTCTCACGCAATATGCATGAGACCTCACGAGATTTGGACGGAAGGCTCCAAGGTTTGGATGAGCTCTCACGAGACTTGGAGGAAGATAGCCCCGAATTCCAAGAGGTCTCACGCGAGAGTTGGAGTGAAATCTCGCCCAAGGCCCCTTTTCACGCACGAGAGTGGAGTGAAATTACGCCCGATAACATTGAGACCTCACGAGATTGGGATTGATATTTCGCCCAAGTTCGCTGAAATCTGACGAGGTGGGTACTGAAATCTCGCCGAAGTCATTGTGACCTCAGGAGACTTGGAGTGACATGTCACCCGATGTCCATGAGATTTCACGAAATTTGGAGTAAATTCTCGCCTGATGTCCATGAGGTCTCACGAGTTATAGATTGAAATCTCGCTCAATATCCATGAGATCTACCGAGATGCGGATTGAATTCTCCAAGGTTCGGATGAGATCTCCGAGACGTGGAGTCAAATCTCGCTCAACGTCCAAGAGTCCTCTTGAGAGTTGGAGTGAAATCTCGCCCAAACTCCCTGTTATCTCACGAGATTTGTAGTGTCATCTCACGCGATGTCATTGAGACCTCACGAGATTTCGACGGAAATCTCGCCCAGGTCCCTGAATATTACGAGATATGTAGTGAAATCTCGCCCGAAGTCATTGTGACCTCAGGAGTTGGGAGTGAAATCTCGCCCAATGTCCATGAGATCTCACGAGATGTGGAGTGAAATCTCGCCCGATATCGATGAGATCACACGAGATTTAGATGGGAAGCTCGCTCATATCCACGAGAACGCACGACGTTGGCCTTGAGGTCTCCAAGGTTTGGGTGAGATTTCACGGGATGCGAGTAAACTCTCGCCCAAAGACCATGAGACCTCACGAGATTGGGAGTGAAATCTCGCCCAAGGTCCCTGATATCTCAAGAGGTTTGGACTGAATCTCCCCCGATGTCATTGACAGCTCACGATGAACGGATAGGAATCTCGCCCAAGGTTGCTGCTATCTCACGAGATCTGTAGTGAAATCTCACCCAAACTCATTGGGACCTCAGGAGATTCGGAGTGAAATCTCCGTCGATGTCCATGCGATCTCAGGAGATTTGGTGTCAAATCTCGCCCGATGTCCATGAGAACTCACGACACATAGACTGAAACCTCGCCCAGGGTCCCTGAAAACTGACGAGATTCGGAGTGAAATCTGCCCGAGGTGATTGAGACCTCACGAGATTTGGAGTGAACTCTCCCCCGATATTCGTGAGTACTCACGAGATTTGGAGTCATCTCGCCTGAAGTCCCTGAGATCTCACAAGATAGAGATTGAATTCTCGCTCCATATCCTGAGATCTCACGAGTTTTGGCCTGAGGTCTCCAAGCATTGGATGAGATCTCACCAGCCTTGGAGTGAAATATCCGCGAGTTCCCAGAAATCTCACGAGAGTTGGAGTGAAATGTCGCCCTAGGTCCCTTTTCTCTCACGAGAGTTTAGTGAACTGTCGCCCAATGTCATTGGGACGTCCCGATATTTGGATTGAAATCTCGCCCGAGGTCGCTGATATCTCAGGAGATTCGTAGGGAAATCTCGCCCAATGTGATTGTGACCTCAGGAGATTTGGGGTGAAATCTCGCCCAATGTCCATGAGATCTCATGAGATTTAGATTAAATCTCCCTCAATATCTATGAGGCCTCGCGAGATTGGCACGGACGTCTCCAAGGTTGGATGAGATCTCACAAGACTTGGAGTAAACTCTCGCCCAAAGAACAAGAGACCTCAGCAGAGTTGGAGTGAAATCTCGCACAAGTTCCCCGATATCTCACAAGATGTGTAATGAAATCTCGCCCAATGTCGTCGAGACCTCATGAGATTTGGACTGAAATCTCGACCAGGGTCCCTGATATCTCACGAGATTTGTGGAAATCTCGCCTGATGTCATTGGAACCTCCGTAGATTTGGAGTGCAGTCTCGCCCATTGTCCATGAGATCTCACGAGATTTAGATTGAACCGTCACGCAATATCCATGAGATCTCAGGAGAAGGGCACTGACCTCTCCAAAGTTTGGGTGAGATCTCATGGGCCCTGGAGGAAAATCTCGCCCAAAGTCCAAGAGATCTCGAGGGATTTGGAGAGAAATCTCACCCAAAGCCCATGACATCTCATGAGATTGAGAGGGAATTCTCGCCCGATGTCCATGACACCTCACGGGATTTGCAGTAAAGTCTCGCCCAATGACCATGAGATATCGCGAAATTGAGAGTGAAATCTCACCTCTTTTCCATGAGATCTCAAGACATTTGGCCTGAGGTCTCCACATTTGGAAGAGAGCACACGAGATTTGGATAAAAATCTCAGCTGAATCCCAAGAGATCTCACACGATTTGGAGTGAAATCTCGCCCAAGGTCCCTGATGCCTCAAGACATTTGTAGTGAAATCTCGCCCGATGTCATTGTGACCTCAGGATATTCGGAGGGAAACCTCACCCGAATGTCCCTGAGATCAGACGAGATATTGAGTAAAATCTCACCCGATGCCCATCAGTCCCACGATATTTAGATTGAAGTCTCGCTCAATAGCCATGAGATCTCACGAGATTGGCACTGACGTCGCCAAGGTTTGGAGGAGATCTCACAAGACTGGGAGTAAAATCTCGCCCCAATTCAAGAGTTCTCACGAGAGCTGCAGTGAAATCTCGCCCAAGGTCCCTGAGATCTCACGAGATTTGTCGTGAAATCTCGCCCGATCTCATTGTGACCTCAGGAGGAATGGAGTGAAACCTCGCCTAAAATCCATGAGATGTCATGAGATTTGGAGTGAAATCTGAACCGATGCCCATGAGATCTCAGGAGCCTTGGTGGCAAATCTCGCCCGATGTCCATGAGATCTCACGAGATTTAGATTGAAAGCTCGCCCACGGTCGTCCCTGATATCTCACGAGATTTGGAGAGAAATCTGCCCGAGGTCATTGAGACCACATGGTATTTGGAGTGAAATCGCCTCCAATGTCCATGACATATCACGAGATTTGGAATGAATTCTCACGCGATGTCCATACGATCTCACGAGATTTGGACTAATCTCGCCTGATGTCCATGATTTCTCACGAGATATAGAGTGAATTCTGCCTCAATATCCTGAGATCTCACGGGATTTGGACGGAAGTCTCCAAGGATTGGATGAGAGCTCAAGAGACTTGGAGGAAATGATCCCCGAATTCCAAAGGATCTCACGAGAGTGAGAGTGGAGTGAAATCTCGCGCTAGGTCCCTTTTATCTCACGAGAGTTGAGTGAAACCTCGCCCGATGTCATTGAGACCTCACGAGATTTGGATGGAAATCTCGCCCAAGTTCGCTGATATCTCACGAGGTTTGTAGTGAAATCTCTCCCAATGTCATTGTGACCTCACGAGATTTGGAGTGAAATCTCGCCCAATGTCCAGGAGATCTCATGAGATTTGGACTGAGGTCTGCACGTTTTGGATGAGATCTCACGAGACTCGGAATAAAATCTCACCCGATGCCCATGGCATCTCATGGGATTTAGATTGAAGTCTCACGCAATAGCCACGAGATCTCACGAGATTTGGACTGAAGTCTCCAAGGTCTGGATGAGATCTCACGAGACTCGGAGGAAAATACCCTGAATTCCAAGAGATCTCACGAGAGTTGGAGTGAAATCTCAACCAAGCTTCCTGATATCTCAAGAGATTTATACTGAAATCTCGCCCGATGTCATTGGGCCCTCGCGAGATTTGGAGTGAAATATCGCGCCAGGTCTCTGATATCTCACGAGATTTGGAGTGAAATCTTGCCCAAGGCCCCTGAGAGCTCAAGAGAATTAGAGGGAAATCTCGCCCCATGTCATGGTGACCTCAAGAGATTTGGAGTGAAATCTCGCCCAATGCCCATGATCTCACGAGATTTGGAGAGAACTCTGACCCGATATCCATGAGATCTCCCGAGATTTGGAGTAAAATCTCTCCTGATGTCATGAGATCGCACGAGATTTAGAGTGCAATTTCCCTCCATGTCCATGAGATCTCACGAGATTTGGACTGAATTCTCCAAGATTCGGATGAGATCTCCGAGACGTGGAGTCAAATCTCGCTCTAACGTCCAAGAATCCTCTTGAGAGTTGGAGTGAAACCTCGCCCAAACTCCCTAACATCTCACGCGGTTTGTAGTGTCATCTCACGCGATGTCATTGAGACCTCACGAGATTTGGATGGAAATCTCGCCCAATGTCCAGGAGATCTCATGAGATTTGGACTGAGGTCTGCACGTTTTGGATGAGATCTCACGAGACTCGGAATCAAATCCCACCCGATGCCCATGCTATCTCGTGGGATTTAGATTGAAGTCTCACGCAATATGCATGAGACCTCACGAGATTTGGACGGAAGGCTCCAAGGTTTGGATGAGCTCTCACGAGACTTGGAGGAAGATAGCCCCGAATTCCAAGAGGTCTCACGCGAGAGTTGGAGTGAAATCTCGCCCAAGGCCCCTTTTCACGCACGAGAGTGGAGTGAAATTACGCCCGATAACATTGAGACCTCACGAGATTGGGATTGATATTTCGCCCAAGTTCGCTGAAATCTGACGAGGTGGGTACTGAAATCTCGCCGAAGTCATTGTGACCTCAGGAGACTTGGAGTGACATGTCACCCGATGTCCATGAGATTTCACGAAATTTGGAGTAAATTCTCGCCTGATGTCCATGAGGTCTCACGAGTTATAGATTGAAATCTCGCTCAATATCCATGAGATCTACCGAGATGCGGATTGAATTCTCCAAGGTTCGGATGAGATCTCCGAGACGTGGAGTCAAATCTCGCTCAACGTCCAAGAGTCCTCTTGAGAGTTGGAGTGAAATCTCGCCCAAACTCCCTGTTATCTCACGAGATTTGTAGTGTCATCTCACGCGATGTCATTGAGACCTCACGAGATTTCGACGGAAATCTCGCCCAGGTCCCTGAATATTACGAGATATGTAGTGAAATCTCGCCCGAAGTCATTGTGACCTCAGGAGTTGGGAGTGAAATCTCGCCCAATGTCCATGAGATCTCACGAGATGTGGAGTGAAATCTCGCCCGATATCGATGAGATCACACGAGATTTAGATGGGAAGCTCGCTCATATCCACGAGAACGCACGACGTTGGCCTTGAGGTCTCCAAGGTTTGGGTGAGATTTCACGGGATGCGAGTAAACTCTCGCCCAAAGACCATGAGACCTCACGAGATTGGGAGTGAAATCTCGCCCAAGGTCCCTGATATCTCAAGAGGTTTGGACTGAATCTCCCCCGATGTCATTGACAGCTCACGATGAACGGATAGGAATCTCGCCCAAGGTTGCTGCTATCTCACGAGATCTGTAGTGAAATCTCACCCAAACTCATTGGGACCTCAGGAGATTCGGAGTGAAATCTCCGTCGATGTCCATGCGATCTCAGGAGATTTGGTGTCAAATCTCGCCCGATGTCCATGAGAACTCACGACACATAGACTGAAACCTCGCCCAGGGTCCCTGAAAACTGACGAGATTCGGAGTGAAATCTGCCCGAGGTGATTGAGACCTCACGAGATTTGGAGTGAACTCTCCCCCGATATTCGTGAGTACTCACGAGATTTGGAGTCATCTCGCCTGAAGTCCCTGAGATCTCACAAGATAGAGATTGAATTCTCGCTCCATATCCTGAGATCTCACGAGTTTTGGCCTGAGGTCTCCAAGCATTGGATGAGATCTCACCAGCCTTGGAGTGAAATATCCGCGAGTTCCCAGAAATCTCACGAGAGTTGGAGTGAAATGTCGCCCTAGGTCCCTTTTCTCTCACGAGAGTTTAGTGAACTGTCGCCCAATGTCATTGGGACGTCCCGATATTTGGATTGAAATCTCGCCCGAGGTCGCTGATATCTCAGGAGATTCGTAGGGAAATCTCGCCCAATGTGATTGTGACCTCAGGAGATTTGGGGTGAAATCTCGCCCAATGTCCATGAGATCTCATGAGATTTAGATTAAATCTCCCTCAATATCTATGAGGCCTCGCGAGATTGGCACGGACGTCTCCAAGGTTGGATGAGATCTCACAAGACTTGGAGTAAACTCTCGCCCAAAGAACAAGAGACCTCAGCAGAGTTGGAGTGAAATCTCGCACAAGTTCCCCGATATCTCACAAGATGTGTAATGAAATCTCGCCCAATGTCGTCGAGACCTCATGAGATTTGGACTGAAATCTCGACCAGGGTCCCTGATATCTCACGAGATTTGTGGAAATCTCGCCTGATGTCATTGGAACCTCCGTAGATTTGGAGTGCAGTCTCGCCCATTGTCCATGAGATCTCACGAGATTTAGATTGAACCGTCACGCAATATCCATGAGATCTCAGGAGAAGGGCACTGACCTCTCCAAAGTTTGGGTGAGATCTCATGGGCCCTGGAGGAAAATCTCGCCCAAAGTCCAAGAGATCTCGAGGGATTTGGAGAGAAATCTCACCCAAAGCCCATGACATCTCATGAGATTGAGAGGGAATTCTCGCCCGATGTCCATGACACCTCACGGGATTTGCAGTAAAGTCTCGCCCAATGACCATGAGATATCGCGAAATTGAGAGTGAAATCTCACCTCTTTTCCATGAGATCTCAAGACATTTGGCCTGAGGTCTCCACATTTGGAAGAGAGCACACGAGATTTGGATAAAAATCTCAGCTGAATCCCAAGAGATCTCACACGATTTGGAGTGAAATCTCGCCCAAGGTCCCTGATGCCTCAAGACATTTGTAGTGAAATCTCGCCCGATGTCATTGTGACCTCAGGATATTCGGAGGGAAACCTCACCCGAATGTCCCTGAGATCAGACGAGATATTGAGTAAAATCTCACCCGATGCCCATCAGTCCCACGATATTTAGATTGAAGTCTCGCTCAATAGCCATGAGATCTCACGAGATTGGCACTGACGTCGCCAAGGTTTGGAGGAGATCTCACAAGACTGGGAGTAAAATCTCGCCCCAATTCAAGAGTTCTCACGAGAGCTGCAGTGAAATCTCGCCCAAGGTCCCTGAGATCTCACGAGATTTGTCGTGAAATCTCGCCCGATCTCATTGTGACCTCAGGAGGAATGGAGTGAAACCTCGCCTAAAATCCATGAGATGTCATGAGATTTGGAGTGAAATCTGAACCGATGCCCATGAGATCTCAGGAGCCTTGGTGGCAAATCTCGCCCGATGTCCATGAGATCTCACGAGATTTAGATTGAAAGCTCGCCCACGGTCGTCCCTGATATCTCACGAGATTTGGAGAGAAATCTGCCCGAGGTCATTGAGACCACATGGTATTTGGAGTGAAATCGCCTCCAATGTCCATGACATATCACGAGATTTGGAATGAATTCTCACGCGATGTCCATACGATCTCACGAGATTTGGACTAATCTCGCCTGATGTCCATGATTTCTCACGAGATATAGAGTGAATTCTGCCTCAATATCCTGAGATCTCACGGGATTTGGACGGAAGTCTCCAAGGATTGGATGAGAGCTCAAGAGACTTGGAGGAAATGATCCCCGAATTCCAAAGGATCTCACGAGAGTGAGAGTGGAGTGAAATCTCGCGCTAGGTCCCTTTTATCTCACGAGAGTTGAGTGAAACCTCGCCCGATGTCATTGAGACCTCACGAGATTTGGATGGAAATCTCGCCCAAGTTCGCTGATATCTCACGAGGTTTGTAGTGAAATCTCTCCCAATGTCATTGTGACCTCACGAGATTTGGAGTGAAATCTCGCCCAATGTCCAGGAGATCTCATGAGATTTGGACTGAGGTCTGCACGTTTTGGATGAGATCTCACGAGACTCGGAATAAAATCTCACCCGATGCCCATGGCATCTCATGGGATTTAGATTGAAGTCTCACGCAATAGCCACGAGATCTCACGAGATTTGGACTGAAGTCTCCAAGGTCTGGATGAGATCTCACGAGACTCGGAGGAAAATACCCTGAATTCCAAGAGATCTCACGAGAGTTGGAGTGAAATCTCAACCAAGCTTCCTGATATCTCAAGAGATTTATACTGAAATCTCGCCCGATGTCATTGGGCCCTCGCGAGATTTGGAGTGAAATATCGCGCCAGGTCTCTGATATCTCACGAGATTTGGAGTGAAATCTTGCCCAAGGCCCCTGAGAGCTCAAGAGAATTAGAGGGAAATCTCGCCCCATGTCATGGTGACCTCAAGAGATTTGGAGTGAAATCTCGCCCAATGCCCATGATCTCACGAGATTTGGAGAGAACTCTGACCCGATATCCATGAGATCTCCCGAGATTTGGAGTAAAATCTCTCCTGATGTCATGAGATCGCACGAGATTTAGAGTGCAATTTCCCTCCATGTCCATGAGATCTCACGAGATTTGGACTGAATTCTCCAAGATTCGGATGAGATCTCCGAGACGTGGAGTCAAATCTCGCTCTAACGTCCAAGAATCCTCTTGAGAGTTGGAGTGAAACCTCGCCCAAACTCCCTAACATCTCACGCGGTTTGTAGTGTCATCTCACGCGATGTCATTGAGACCTCACGAGATTTGGATGGAAATCTCGCCCAATGTCCAGGAGATCTCATGAGATTTGGACTGAGGTCTGCACGTTTTGGATGAGATCTCACGAGATTCGGAATCAAATCCCACCCGATGCCCATGCTATCTCGTGGGATTTAGATTGAAGTCTCACGCAATATGCATGAGACCTCACGAGATTTGGACGGAAGGCTCCAAGGTTTGGATGAGCTCTCACGAGACTTGGAGGAAGATAGCCCCGAATTCCAAGAGGTCTCACGCGAGAGTTGGAGTGAAATCTCGCCCAAGGCCCCTTTTCACGCACGAGAGTGGAGTGAAATTACGCCCGATAACATTGAGACCTCACGAGATTGGGATTGATATTTCGCCCAAGTTCGCTGAAATCTGACGAGGTGGGTACTGAAATCTCGCCGAAGTCATTGTGACCTCAGGAGACTTGGAGTGACATGTCACCCGATGTCCATGAGATTTCACGAAATTTGGAGTAAATTCTCGCCTGATGTCCATGAGGTCTCACGAGTTATAGATTGAAATCTCGCTCAATATCCATGAGATCTACCGAGATGCGGATTGAATTCTCCAAGGTTCGGATGAGATCTCCGAGACGTGGAGTCAAATCTCGCTCAACGTCCAAGAGTCCTCTTGAGAGTTGGAGTGAAATCTCGCCCAAACTCCCTGTTATCTCACGAGATTTGTAGTGTCATCTCACGCGATGTCATTGAGACCTCACGAGATTTCGACGGAAATCTCGCCCAGGTCCCTGAATATTACGAGATATGTAGTGAAATCTCGCCCGAAGTCATTGTGACCTCAGGAGTTGGGAGTGAAATCTCGCCCAATGTCCATGAGATCTCACGAGATGTGGAGTGAAATCTCGCCCGATATCGATGAGATCACACGAGATTTAGATGGGAAGCTCGCTCATATCCACGAGAACGCACGACGTTGGCCTTGAGGTCTCCAAGGTTTGGGTGAGATTTCACGGGATGCGAGTAAACTCTCGCCCAAAGACCATGAGACCTCACGAGATTGGGAGTGAAATCTCGCCCAAGGTCCCTGATATCTCAAGAGGTTTGGACTGAATCTCCCCCGATGTCATTGACAGCTCACGATGAACGGATAGGAATCTCGCCCAAGGTTGCTGCTATCTCACGAGATCTGTAGTGAAATCTCACCCAAACTCATTGGGACCTCAGGAGATTCGGAGTGAAATCTCCGTCGATGTCCATGCGATCTCAGGAGATTTGGTGTCAAATCTCGCCCGATGTCCATGAGAACTCACGACACATAGACTGAAACCTCGCCCAGGGTCCCTGAAAACTGACGAGATTCGGAGTGAAATCTGCCCGAGGTGATTGAGACCTCACGAGATTTGGAGTGAACTCTCCCCCGATATTCGTGAGTACTCACGAGATTTGGAGTCATCTCGCCTGAAGTCCCTGAGATCTCACAAGATAGAGATTGAATTCTCGCTCCATATCCTGAGATCTCACGAGTTTTGGCCTGAGGTCTCCAAGCATTGGATGAGATCTCACCAGCCTTGGAGTGAAATATCCGCGAGTTCCCAGAAATCTCACGAGAGTTGGAGTGAAATGTCGCCCTAGGTCCCTTTTCTCTCACGAGAGTTTAGTGAACTGTCGCCCAATGTCATTGGGACGTCCCGATATTTGGATTGAAATCTCGCCCGAGGTCGCTGATATCTCAGGAGATTCGTAGGGAAATCTCGCCCAATGTGATTGTGACCTCAGGAGATTTGGGGTGAAATCTCGCCCAATGTCCATGAGATCTCATGAGATTTAGATTAAATCTCCCTCAATATCTATGAGGCCTCGCGAGATTGGCACGGACGTCTCCAAGGTTGGATGAGATCTCACAAGACTTGGAGTAAACTCTCGCCCAAAGAACAAGAGACCTCAGCAGAGTTGGAGTGAAATCTCGCACAAGTTCCCCGATATCTCACAAGATGTGTAATGAAATCTCGCCCAATGTCGTCGAGACCTCATGAGATTTGGACTGAAATCTCGACCAGGGTCCCTGATATCTCACGAGATTTGTGGAAATCTCGCCTGATGTCATTGGAACCTCCGTAGATTTGGAGTGCAGTCTCGCCCATTGTCCATGAGATCTCACGAGATTTAGATTGAACCGTCACGCAATATCCATGAGATCTCAGGAGAAGGGCACTGACCTCTCCAAAGTTTGGGTGAGATCTCATGGGCCCTGGAGGAAAATCTCGCCCAAAGTCCAAGAGATCTCGAGGGATTTGGAGAGAAATCTCACCCAAAGCCCATGACATCTCATGAGATTGAGAGGGAATTCTCGCCCGATGTCCATGACACCTCACGGGATTTGCAGTAAAGTCTCGCCCAATGACCATGAGATATCGCGAAATTGAGAGTGAAATCTCACCTCTTTTCCATGAGATCTCAAGACATTTGGCCTGAGGTCTCCACATTTGGAAGAGAGCACACGAGATTTGGATAAAAATCTCAGCTGAATCCCAAGAGATCTCACACGATTTGGAGTGAAATCTCGCCCAAGGTCCCTGATGCCTCAAGACATTTGTAGTGAAATCTCGCCCGATGTCATTGTGACCTCAGGATATTCGGAGGGAAACCTCACCCGAATGTCCCTGAGATCAGACGAGATATTGAGTAAAATCTCACCCGATGCCCATCAGTCCCACGATATTTAGATTGAAGTCTCGCTCAATAGCCATGAGATCTCACGAGATTGGCACTGACGTCGCCAAGGTTTGGAGGAGATCTCACAAGACTGGGAGTAAAATCTCGCCCCAATTCAAGAGTTCTCACGAGAGCTGCAGTGAAATCTCGCCCAAGGTCCCTGAGATCTCACGAGATTTGTCGTGAAATCTCGCCCGATCTCATTGTGACCTCAGGAGGAATGGAGTGAAACCTCGCCTAAAATCCATGAGATGTCATGAGATTTGGAGTGAAATCTGAACCGATGCCCATGAGATCTCAGGAGCCTTGGTGGCAAATCTCGCCCGATGTCCATGAGATCTCACGAGATTTAGATTGAAAGCTCGCCCACGGTCGTCCCTGATATCTCACGAGATTTGGAGAGAAATCTGCCCGAGGTCATTGAGGCCACATGGTATTTGGAGTGAAATCGCCTCCAATGTCCATGACATATCACGAGATTTGGAATGAATTCTCACGCGATGTCCATACGATCTCACGAGATTTGGACTAATCTCGCCTGATGTCCATGATTTCTCACGAGATATAGAGTGAATTCTGCCTCAATATCCTGAGATCTCACGGGATTTGGACGGAAGTCTCCAAGGATTGGATGAGAGCTCAAGAGACTTGGAGGAAATGATCCCCGAATTCCAAAGGATCTCACGAGAGTGAGAGTGGAGTGAAATCTCGCCCTAGGTCCCTTTTATCTCACGAGAGTTGAGTGAAACCTCGCCCGATGTCATTGAGACCTCACGAGATTTGGATGGAAATCTCGCCCAAGTTCGCTGATATCTCACGAGGTTTGTAGTGAAATCTCTCCCAATGTCATTGTGACCTCACGAGATTTGGAGTGAAATCTCGCCCAATGTCCAGGAGATCTCATGAGATTTGGACTGAGGTCTGCACGTTTTGGATGAGATCTCACGAGACTCGGAATAAAATCTCACCCGATGCCCATGGCATCTCATGGGATTTAGATTGAAGTCTCACGCAATAGCCACGAGATCTCACGAGATTTGGACTGAAGTCTCCAAGGTCTGGATGAGATCTCACGAGACTCGGAGGAAAATACCCTGAATTCCAAGAGATCTCACGAGAGTTGGAGTGAAATCTCAACCAAGCTTCCTGATATCTCAAGAGATTTATACTGAAATCTCGCCCGATGTCATTGGGCCCTCGCGAGATTTGGAGTGAAATATCGCGCCAGGTCTCTGATATCTCACGAGATTTGGAGTGAAATCTTGCCCAAGGCCCCTGAGAGCTCAAGAGAATTAGAGGGAAATCTCGCCCCATGTCATGGTGACCTCAAGAGATTTGGAGTGAAATCTCGCCCAATGCCCATGATCTCACGAGATTTGGAGAGAACTCTGACCCGATATCCATGAGATCTCCCGAGATTTGGAGTAAAATCTCTCCTGATGTCATGAGATCGCACGAGATTTAGAGTGCAATTTCCCTCCATGTCCATGAGATCTCACGAGATTTGGACTGAATTCTCCAAGATTCGGATGAGATCTCCGAGACGTGGAGTCAAATCTCGCTCTAACGTCCAAGAATCCTCTTGAGAGTTGGAGTGAAACCTCGCCCAAACTCCCTAACATCTCACGCGGTTTGTAGTGTCATCTCACGCGATGTCATTGAGACCTCACGAGATTTGGATGGAAATCTCGCCCAATGTCCAGGAGATCTCATGAGATTTGGACTGAGGTCTGCACGTTTTGGATGAGATCTCACGAGATTCGGAATCAAATCCCACCCGATGCCCATGCTATCTCGTGGGATTTAGATTGAAGTCTCACGCAATATGCATGAGACCTCACGAGATTTGGACGGAAGGCTCCAAGGTTTGGATGAGCTCTCACGAGACTTGGAGGAAGATAGCCCCGAATTCCAAGAGGTCTCACGCGAGAGTTGGAGTGAAATCTCGCCCAAGGCCCCTTTTCACGCACGAGAGTGGAGTGAAATTACGCCCGATAACATTGAGACCTCACGAGATTGGGATTGATATTTCGCCCAAGTTCGCTGAAATCTGACGAGGTGGGTACTGAAATCTCGCCGAAGTCATTGTGACCTCAGGAGACTTGGAGTGACATGTCACCCGATGTCCATGAGATTTCACGAAATTTGGAGTAAATTCTCGCCTGATGTCCATGAGGTCTCACGAGTTATAGATTGAAATCTCGCTCAATATCCATGAGATCTACCGAGATGCGGATTGAATTCTCCAAGGTTCGGATGAGATCTCCGAGACGTGGAGTCAAATCTCGCTCAACGTCCAAGAGTCCTCTTGAGAGTTGGAGTGAAATCTCGCCCAAACTCCCTGTTATCTCACGAGATTTGTAGTGTCATCTCACGCGATGTCATTGAGACCTCACGAGATTTCGACGGAAATCTCGCCCAGGTCCCTGAATATTACGAGATATGTAGTGAAATCTCGCCCGAAGTCATTGTGACCTCAGGAGTTGGGAGTGAAATCTCGCCCAATGTCCATGAGATCTCACGAGATGTGGAGTGAAATCTCGCCCGATATCGATGAGATCACACGAGATTTAGATGGGAAGCTCGCTCATATCCACGAGAACGCACGACGTTGGCCTTGAGGTCTCCAAGGTTTGGGTGAGATTTCACGGGATGCGAGTAAACTCTCGCCCAAAGACCATGAGACCTCACGAGATTGGGAGTGAAATCTCGCCCAAGGTCCCTGATATCTCAAGAGGTTTGGACTGAATCTCCCCCGATGTCATTGACAGCTCACGATGAACGGATAGGAATCTCGCCCAAGGTTGCTGCTATCTCACGAGATCTGTAGTGAAATCTCACCCAAACTCATTGGGACCTCAGGAGATTCGGAGTGAAATCTCCGTCGATGTCCATGCGATCTCAGGAGATTTGGTGTCAAATCTCGCCCGATGTCCATGAGAACTCACGACACATAGACTGAAACCTCGCCCAGGGTCCCTGAAAACTGACGAGATTCGGAGTGAAATCTGCCCGAGGTGATTGAGACCTCACGAGATTTGGAGTGAACTCTCCCCCGATATTCGTGAGTACTCACGAGATTTGGAGTCATCTCGCCTGAAGTCCCTGAGATCTCACAAGATAGAGATTGAATTCTCGCTCCATATCCTGAGATCTCACGAGTTTTGGCCTGAGGTCTCCAAGCATTGGATGAGATCTCACCAGCCTTGGAGTGAAATATCCGCGAGTTCCCAGAAATCTCACGAGAGTTGGAGTGAAATGTCGCCCTAGGTCCCTTTTCTCTCACGAGAGTTTAGTGAACTGTCGCCCAATGTCATTGGGACGTCCCGATATTTGGATTGAAATCTCGCCCGAGGTCGCTGATATCTCAGGAGATTCGTAGGGAAATCTCGCCCAATGTGATTGTGACCTCAGGAGATTTGGGGTGAAATCTCGCCCAATGTCCATGAGATCTCATGAGATTTAGATTAAATCTCCCTCAATATCTATGAGGCCTCGCGAGATTGGCACGGACGTCTCCAAGGTTGGATGAGATCTCACAAGACTTGGAGTAAACTCTCGCCCAAAGAACAAGAGACCTCAGCAGAGTTGGAGTGAAATCTCGCACAAGTTCCCCGATATCTCACAAGATGTGTAATGAAATCTCGCCCAATGTCGTCGAGACCTCATGAGATTTGGACTGAAATCTCGACCAGGGTCCCTGATATCTCACGAGATTTGTGGAAATCTCGCCTGATGTCATTGGAACCTCCGTAGATTTGGAGTGCAGTCTCGCCCATTGTCCATGAGATCTCACGAGATTTAGATTGAACCGTCACGCAATATCCATGAGATCTCAGGAGAAGGGCACTGACCTCTCCAAAGTTTGGGTGAGATCTCATGGGCCCTGGAGGAAAATCTCGCCCAAAGTCCAAGAGATCTCGAGGGATTTGGAGAGAAATCTCACCCAAAGCCCATGACATCTCATGAGATTGAGAGGGAATTCTCGCCCGATGTCCATGACACCTCACGGGATTTGCAGTAAAGTCTCGCCCAATGACCATGAGATATCGCGAAATTGAGAGTGAAATCTCACCTCTTTTCCATGAGATCTCAAGACATTTGGCCTGAGGTCTCCACATTTGGAAGAGAGCACACGAGATTTGGATAAAAATCTCAGCTGAATCCCAAGAGATCTCACACGATTTGGAGTGAAATCTCGCCCAAGGTCCCTGATGCCTCAAGACATTTGTAGTGAAATCTCGCCCGATGTCATTGTGACCTCAGGATATTCGGAGGGAAACCTCACCCGAATGTCCCTGAGATCAGACGAGATATTGAGTAAAATCTCACCCGATGCCCATCAGTCCCACGATATTTAGATTGAAGTCTCGCTCAATAGCCATGAGATCTCACGAGATTGGCACTGACGTCGCCAAGGTTTGGAGGAGATCTCACAAGACTGGGAGTAAAATCTCGCCCCAATTCAAGAGTTCTCACGAGAGCTGCAGTGAAATCTCGCCCAAGGTCCCTGAGATCTCACGAGATTTGTCGTGAAATCTCGCCCGATCTCATTGTGACCTCAGGAGGAATGGAGTGAAACCTCGCCTAAAATCCATGAGATGTCATGAGATTTGGAGTGAAATCTGAACCGATGCCCATGAGATCTCAGGAGCCTTGGTGGCAAATCTCGCCCGATGTCCATGAGATCTCACGAGATTTAGATTGAAAGCTCGCCCACGGTCGTCCCTGATATCTCACGAGATTTGGAGAGAAATCTGCCCGAGGTCATTGAGGCCACATGGTATTTGGAGTGAAATCGCCTCCAATGTCCATGACATATCACGAGATTTGGAATGAATTCTCACGCGATGTCCATACGATCTCACGAGATTTGGACTAATCTCGCCTGATGTCCATGATTTCTCACGAGATATAGAGTGAATTCTGCCTCAATATCCTGAGATCTCACGGGATTTGGACGGAAGTCTCCAAGGATTGGATGAGAGCTCAAGAGACTTGGAGGAAATGATCCCCGAATTCCAAAGGATCTCACGAGAGTGAGAGTGGAGTGAAATCTCGCCCTAGGTCCCTTTTATCTCACGAGAGTTGAGTGAAACCTCGCCCGATGTCATTGAGACCTCACGAGATTTGGATGGAAATCTCGCCCAAGTTCGCTGATATCTCACGAGGTTTGTAGTGAAATCTCTCCCAATGTCATTGTGACCTCACGAGATTTGGAGTGAAATCTCGCCCAATGTCCAGGAGATCTCATGAGATTTGGACTGAGGTCTGCACGTTTTGGATGAGATCTCACGAGACTCGGAATAAAATCTCACCCGATGCCCATGGCATCTCATGGGATTTAGATTGAAGTCTCACGCAATAGCCACGAGATCTCACGAGATTTGGACTGAAGTCTCCAAGGTCTGGATGAGATCTCACGAGACTCGGAGGAAAATACCCTGAATTCCAAGAGATCTCACGAGAGTTGGAGTGAAATCTCAACCAAGCTTCCTGATATCTCAAGAGATTTATACTGAAATCTCGCCCGATGTCATTGGGCCCTCGCGAGATTTGGAGTGAAATATCGCGCCAGGTCTCTGATATCTCACGAGATTTGGAGTGAAATCTTGCCCAAGGCCCCTGAGAGCTCAAGAGAATTAGAGGGAAATCTCGCCCCATGTCATGGTGACCTCAAGAGATTTGGAGTGAAATCTCGCCCAATGCCCATGATCTCACGAGATTTGGAGAGAACTCTGACCCGATATCCATGAGATCTCCCGAGATTTGGAGTAAAATCTCTCCTGATGTCATGAGATCGCACGAGATTTAGAGTGCAATTTCCCTCCATGTCCATGAGATCTCACGAGATTTGGACTGAATTCTCCAAGATTCGGATGAGATCTCCGAGACGTGGAGTCAAATCTCGCTCTAACGTCCAAGAATCCTCTTGAGAGTTGGAGTGAAACCTCGCCCAAACTCCCTAACATCTCACGCGGTTTGTAGTGTCATCTCACGCGATGTCATTGAGACCTCACGAGATTTGGATGGAAATCTCGCCCAATGTCCAGGAGATCTCATGAGATTTGGACTGAGGTCTGCACGTTTTGGATGAGATCTCACGAGATTCGGAATCAAATCCCACCCGATGCCCATGCTATCTCGTGGGATTTAGATTGAAGTCTCACGCAATATGCATGAGACCTCACGAGATTTGGACGGAAGGCTCCAAGGTTTGGATGAGCTCTCACGAGACTTGGAGGAAGATAGCCCCGAATTCCAAGAGGTCTCACGCGAGAGTTGGAGTGAAATCTCGCCCAAGGCCCCTTTTCACGCACGAGAGTGGAGTGAAATTACGCCCGATAACATTGAGACCTCACGAGATTGGGATTGATATTTCGCCCAAGTTCGCTGAAATCTGACGAGGTGGGTACTGAAATCTCGCCGAAGTCATTGTGACCTCAGGAGACTTGGAGTGACATGTCACCCGATGTCCATGAGATTTCACGAAATTTGGAGTAAATTCTCGCCTGATGTCCATGAGGTCTCACGAGTTATAGATTGAAATCTCGCTCAATATCCATGAGATCTACCGAGATGCGGATTGAATTCTCCAAGGTTCGGATGAGATCTCCGAGACGTGGAGTCAAATCTCGCTCAACGTCCAAGAGTCCTCTTGAGAGTTGGAGTGAAATCTCGCCCAAACTCCCTGTTATCTCACGAGATTTGTAGTGTCATCTCACGCGATGTCATTGAGACCTCACGAGATTTCGACGGAAATCTCGCCCAGGTCCCTGAATATTACGAGATATGTAGTGAAATCTCGCCCGAAGTCATTGTGACCTCAGGAGTTGGGAGTGAAATCTCGCCCAATGTCCATGAGATCTCACGAGATGTGGAGTGAAATCTCGCCCGATATCGATGAGATCACACGAGATTTAGATGGGAAGCTCGCTCATATCCACGAGAACGCACGACGTTGGCCTTGAGGTCTCCAAGGTTTGGGTGAGATTTCACGGGATGCGAGTAAACTCTCGCCCAAAGACCATGAGACCTCACGAGATTGGGAGTGAAATCTCGCCCAAGGTCCCTGATATCTCAAGAGGTTTGGACTGAATCTCCCCCGATGTCATTGACAGCTCACGATGAACGGATAGGAATCTCGCCCAAGGTTGCTGCTATCTCACGAGATCTGTAGTGAAATCTCACCCAAACTCATTGGGACCTCAGGAGATTCGGAGTGAAATCTCCGTCGATGTCCATGCGATCTCAGGAGATTTGGTGTCAAATCTCGCCCGATGTCCATGAGAACTCACGACACATAGACTGAAACCTCGCCCAGGGTCCCTGAAAACTGACGAGATTCGGAGTGAAATCTGCCCGAGGTGATTGAGACCTCACGAGATTTGGAGTGAACTCTCCCCCGATATTCGTGAGTACTCACGAGATTTGGAGTCATCTCGCCTGAAGTCCCTGAGATCTCACAAGATAGAGATTGAATTCTCGCTCCATATCCTGAGATCTCACGAGTTTTGGCCTGAGGTCTCCAAGCATTGGATGAGATCTCACCAGCCTTGGAGTGAAATATCCGCGAGTTCCCAGAAATCTCACGAGAGTTGGAGTGAAATGTCGCCCTAGGTCCCTTTTCTCTCACGAGAGTTTAGTGAACTGTCGCCCAATGTCATTGGGACGTCCCGATATTTGGATTGAAATCTCGCCCGAGGTCGCTGATATCTCAGGAGATTCGTAGGGAAATCTCGCCCAATGTGATTGTGACCTCAGGAGATTTGGGGTGAAATCTCGCCCAATGTCCATGAGATCTCATGAGATTTAGATTAAATCTCCCTCAATATCTATGAGGCCTCGCGAGATTGGCACGGACGTCTCCAAGGTTGGATGAGATCTCACAAGAC
Source organism: Eumetopias jubatus (assembly GCF_037043125.1). Classification (NCBI taxonomy): domain Eukaryota; kingdom Metazoa; phylum Chordata; class Mammalia; order Carnivora; family Otariidae; genus Eumetopias; species Eumetopias jubatus. The sequence continues at coordinate 174,896 of NW_028274968.1, forward strand.
TTGGAGTAAACTCTCGCCCAAAGAACAAGAGACCTCAGCAGAGTTGGAGTGAAATCTCGCACAAGTTCCCCGATATCTCACAAGATGTGTAATGAAATCTCGCCCAATGTCGTCGAGACCTCATGAGATTTGGACTGAAATCTCGACCAGGGTCCCTGATATCTCACGAGATTTGTGGAAATCTCGCCTGATGTCATTGGAACCTCCGTAGATTTGGAGTGCAGTCTCGCCCATTGTCCATGAGATCTCACGAGATTTAGATTGAACCGTCACGCAATATCCATGAGATCTCAGGAGAAGGGCACTGACCTCTCCAAAGTTTGGGTGAGATCTCATGGGCCCTGGAGGAAAATCTCGCCCAAAGTCCAAGAGATCTCGAGGGATTTGGAGAGAAATCTCACCCAAAGCCCATGACATCTCATGAGATTGAGAGGGAATTCTCGCCCGATGTCCATGACACCTCACGGGATTTGCAGTAAAGTCTCGCCCAATGACCATGAGATATCGCGAAATTGAGAGTGAAATCTCACCTCTTTTCCATGAGATCTCAAGACATTTGGCCTGAGGTCTCCACATTTGGAAGAGAGCACACGAGATTTGGATAAAAATCTCAGCTGAATCCCAAGAGATCTCACACGATTTGGAGTGAAATCTCGCCCAAGGTCCCTGATGCCTCAAGACATTTGTAGTGAAATCTCGCCCGATGTCATTGTGACCTCAGGATATTCGGAGGGAAACCTCACCCGAATGTCCCTGAGATCAGACGAGATATTGAGTAAAATCTCACCCGATGCCCATCAGTCCCACGATATTTAGATTGAAGTCTCGCTCAATAGCCATGAGATCTCACGAGATTGGCACTGACGTCGCCAAGGTTTGGAGGAGATCTCACAAGACTGGGAGTAAAATCTCGCCCCAATTCAAGAGTTCTCACGAGAGCTGCAGTGAAATCTCGCCCAAGGTCCCTGAGATCTCACGAGATTTGTCGTGAAATCTCGCCCGATCTCATTGTGACCTCAGGAGGAATGGAGTGAAACCTCGCCTAAAATCCATGAGATGTCATGAGATTTGGAGTGAAATCTGAACCGATGCCCATGAGATCTCAGGAGCCTTGGTGGCAAATCTCGCCCGATGTCCATGAGATCTCACGAGATTTAGATTGAAAGCTCGCCCACGGTCGTCCCTGATATCTCACGAGATTTGGAGAGAAATCTGCCCGAGGTCATTGAGACCACATGGTATTTGGAGTGAAATCGCCTCCAATGTCCATGACATATCACGAGATTTGGAATGAATTCTCACGCGATGTCCATACGATCTCACGAGATTTGGACTAATCTCGCCTGATGTCCATGATTTCTCACGAGATATAGAGTGAATTCTGCCTCAATATCCTGAGATCTCACGGGATTTGGACGGAAGTCTCCAAGGATTGGATGAGAGCTCAAGAGACTTGGAGGAAATGATCCCCGAATTCCAAAGGATCTCACGAGAGTGAGAGTGGAGTGAAATCTCGCCCTAGGTCCCTTTTATCTCACGAGAGTTGAGTGAAACCTCGCCCGATGTCATTGAGACCTCACGAGATTTGGATGGAAATCTCGCCCAAGTTCGCTGATATCTCACGAGGTTTGTAGTGAAATCTCTCCCAATGTCATTGTGACCTCACGAGATTTGGAGTGAAATCTCGCCCAATGTCCAGGAGATCTCATGAGATTTGGACTGAGGTCTGCACGTTTTGGATGAGATCTCACGAGACTCGGAATAAAATCTCACCCGATGCCCATGGCATCTCATGGGATTTAGATTGAAGTCTCACGCAATAGCCACGAGATCTCACGAGATTTGGACTGAAGTCTCCAAGGTCTGGATGAGATCTCATGAGACTCGGAGGAAAATACCCTGAATTCCAAGAGATCTCACGAGAGTTGGAGTGAAATCTCAACCAAGCTTCCTGATATCTCAAGAGATTTATACTGAAATCTCGCCCGATGTCATTGGGCCCTCGCGAGATTTGGAGTGAAATATCGCGCCAGGTCTCTGATATCTCACGAGATTTGGAGTGAAATCTTGCCCAAGGCCCCTGAGAGCTCAAGAGAATTAGAGGGAAATCTCGCCCCATGTCATGGTGACCTCAAGAGATTTGGAGTGAAATCTCGCCCAATGCCCATGATCTCACGAGATTTGGAGAGAACTCTGACCCGATATCCATGAGATCTCCCGAGATTTGGAGTAAAATCTCTCCTGATGTCATGAGATCGCACGAGATTTAGAGTGCAATTTCCCTCCATGTCCATGAGATCTCACGAGATTTGGACTGAATTCTCCAAGATTCGGATGAGATCTCCGAGACGTGGAGTCAAATCTCGCTCTAACGTCCAAGAATCCTCTTGAGAGTTGGAGTGAAACCTCGCCCAAACTCCCTAACATCTCACGCGGTTTGTAGTGTCATCTCACGCGATGTCATTGAGACCTCACGAGATTTGGATGGAAATCTCGCCCAATGTCCAGGAGATCTCATGAGATTTGGACTGAGGTCTGCACGTTTTGGATGAGATCTCACGAGATTCGGAATCAAATCCCACCCGATGCCCATGCTATCTCGTGGGATTTAGATTGAAGTCTCACGCAATATGCATGAGACCTCACGAGATTTGGACGGAAGGCTCCAAGGTTTGGATGAGCTCTCACGAGACTTGGAGGAAGATAGCCCCGAATTCCAAGAGGTCTCACGCGAGAGTTGGAGTGAAATCTCGCCCAAGGCCCCTTTTCACGCACGAGAGTGGAGTGAAATTACGCCCGATAACATTGAGACCTCACGAGATTGGGATTGATATTTCGCCCAAGTTCGCTGAAATCTGACGAGGTGGGTACTGAAATCTCGCCGAAGTCATTGTGACCTCAGGAGACTTGGAGTGACATGTCACCCGATGTCCATGAGATTTCACGAAATTTGGAGTAAATTCTCGCCTGATGTCCATGAGGTCTCACGAGTTATAGATTGAAATCTCGCTCAATATCCATGAGATCTACCGAGATGCGGATTGAATTCTCCAAGGTTCGGATGAGATCTCCGAGACGTGGAGTCAAATCTCGCTCAACGTCCAAGAGTCCTCTTGAGAGTTGGAGTGAAATCTCGCCCAAACTCCCTGTTATCTCACGAGATTTGTAGTGTCATCTCACGCGATGTCATTGAGACCTCACGAGATTTCGACGGAAATCTCGCCCAGGTCCCTGAATATTACGAGATATGTAGTGAAATCTCGCCCGAAGTCATTGTGACCTCAGGAGTTGGGAGTGAAATCTCGCCCAATGTCCATGAGATCTCACGAGATGTGGAGTGAAATCTCGCCCGATATCGATGAGATCACACGAGATTTAGATGGGAAGCTCGCTCATATCCACGAGAACGCACGACGTTGGCCTTGAGGTCTCCAAGGTTTGGGTGAGATTTCACGGGATGCGAGTAAACTCTCGCCCAAAGACCATGAGACCTCACGAGATTGGGAGTGAAATCTCGCCCAAGGTCCCTGATATCTCAAGAGGTTTGGACTGAATCTCCCCCGATGTCATTGACAGCTCACGATGAACGGATAGGAATCTCGCCCAAGGTTGCTGCTATCTCACGAGATCTGTAGTGAAATCTCACCCAAACTCATTGGGACCTCAGGAGATTCGGAGTGAAATCTCCGTCGATGTCCATGCGATCTCAGGAGATTTGGTGTCAAATCTCGCCCGATGTCCATGAGAACTCACGACACATAGACTGAAACCTCGCCCAGGGTCCCTGAAAACTGACGAGATTCGGAGTGAAATCTGCCCGAGGTGATTGAGACCTCACGAGATTTGGAGTGAACTCTCCCCCGATATTCGTGAGTACTCACGAGATTTGGAGTCATCTCGCCTGAAGTCCCTGAGATCTCACAAGATAGAGATTGAATTCTCGCTCCATATCCTGAGATCTCACGAGTTTTGGCCTGAGGTCTCCAAGCATTGGATGAGATCTCACCAGCCTTGGAGTGAAATATCCGCGAGTTCCCAGAAATCTCACGAGAGTTGGAGTGAAATGTCGCCCTAGGTCCCTTTTCTCTCACGAGAGTTTAGTGAACTGTCGCCCAATGTCATTGGGACGTCCCGATATTTGGATTGAAATCTCGCCCGAGGTCGCTGATATCTCAGGAGATTCGTAGGGAAATCTCGCCCAATGTGATTGTGACCTCAGGAGATTTGGGGTGAAATCTCGCCCAATGTCCATGAGATCTCATGAGATTTAGATTAAATCTCCCTCAATATCTATGAGGCCTCGCGAGATTGGCACGGACGTCTCCAAGGTTGGATGAGATCTCACAAGACTTGGAGTAAACTCTCGCCCAAAGAACAAGAGACCTCAGCAGAGTTGGAGTGAAATCTCGCACAAGTTCCCCGATATCTCACAAGATGTGTAATGAAATCTCGCCCAATGTCGTCGAGACCTCATGAGATTTGGACTGAAATCTCGACCAGGGTCCCTGATATCTCACGAGATTTGTGGAAATCTCGCCTGATGTCATTGGAACCTCCGTAGATTTGGAGTGCAGTCTCGCCCATTGTCCATGAGATCTCACGAGATTTAGATTGAACCGTCACGCAATATCCATGAGATCTCAGGAGAAGGGCACTGACCTCTCCAAAGTTTGGGTGAGATCTCATGGGCCCTGGAGGAAAATCTCGCCCAAAGTCCAAGAGATCTCGAGGGATTTGGAGAGAAATCTCACCCAAAGCCCATGACATCTCATGAGATTGAGAGGGAATTCTCGCCCGATGTCCATGACACCTCACGGGATTTGCAGTAAAGTCTCGCCCAATGACCATGAGATATCGCGAAATTGAGAGTGAAATCTCACCTCTTTTCCATGAGATCTCAAGACATTTGGCCTGAGGTCTCCACATTTGGAAGAGAGCACACGAGATTTGGATAAAAATCTCAGCTGAATCCCAAGAGATCTCACACGATTTGGAGTGAAATCTCGCCCAAGGTCCCTGATGCCTCAAGACATTTGTAGTGAAATCTCGCCCGATGTCATTGTGACCTCAGGATATTCGGAGGGAAACCTCACCCGAATGTCCCTGAGATCAGACGAGATATTGAGTAAAATCTCACCCGATGCCCATCAGTCCCACGATATTTAGATTGAAGTCTCGCTCAATAGCCATGAGATCTCACGAGATTGGCACTGACGTCGCCAAGGTTTGGAGGAGATCTCACAAGACTGGGAGTAAAATCTCGCCCCAATTCAAGAGTTCTCACGAGAGCTGCAGTGAAATCTCGCCCAAGGTCCCTGAGATCTCACGAGATTTGTCGTGAAATCTCGCCCGATCTCATTGTGACCTCAGGAGGAATGGAGTGAAACCTCGCCTAAAATCCATGAGATGTCATGAGATTTGGAGTGAAATCTGAACCGATGCCCATGAGATCTCAGGAGCCTTGGTGGCAAATCTCGCCCGATGTCCATGAGATCTCACGAGATTTAGATTGAAAGCTCGCCCACGGTCGTCCCTGATATCTCACGAGATTTGGAGAGAAATCTGCCCGAGGTCATTGAGACCACATGGTATTTGGAGTGAAATCGCCTCCAATGTCCATGACATATCACGAGATTTGGAATGAATTCTCACGCGATGTCCATACGATCTCACGAGATTTGGACTAATCTCGCCTGATGTCCATGATTTCTCACGAGATATAGAGTGAATTCTGCCTCAATATCCTGAGATCTCACGGGATTTGGACGGAAGTCTCCAAGGATTGGATGAGAGCTCAAGAGACTTGGAGGAAATGATCCCCGAATTCCAAAGGATCTCACGAGAGTGAGAGTGGAGTGAAATCTCGCCCTAGGTCCCTTTTATCTCACGAGAGTTGAGTGAAACCTCGCCCGATGTCATTGAGACCTCACGAGATTTGGATGGAAATCTCGCCCAAGTTCGCTGATATCTCACGAGGTTTGTAGTGAAATCTCTCCCAATGTCATTGTGACCTCACGAGATTTGGAGTGAAATCTCGCCCAATGTCCAGGAGATCTCATGAGATTTGGACTGAGGTCTGCACGTTTTGGATGAGATCTCACGAGACTCGGAATAAAATCTCACCCGATGCCCATGGCATCTCATGGGATTTAGATTGAAGTCTCACGCAATAGCCACGAGATCTCACGAGATTTGGACTGAAGTCTCCAAGGTCTGGATGAGATCTCACGAGACTCGGAGGAAAATACCCTGAATTCCAAGAGATCTCACGAGAGTTGGAGTGAAATCTCAACCAAGCTTCCTGATATCTCAAGAGATTTATACTGAAATCTCGCCCGATGTCATTGGGCCCTCGCGAGATTTGGAGTGAAATATCGCGCCAGGTCTCTGATATCTCACGAGATTTGGAGTGAAATCTTGCCCAAGGCCCCTGAGAGCTCAAGAGAATTAGAGGGAAATCTCGCCCCATGTCATGGTGACCTCAAGAGATTTGGAGTGAAATCTCGCCCAATGCCCATGATCTCACGAGATTTGGAGAGAACTCTGACCCGATATCCATGAGATCTCCCGAGATTTGGAGTAAAATCTCTCCTGATGTCATGAGATCGCACGAGATTTAGAGTGCAATTTCCCTCCATGTCCATGAGATCTCACGAGATTTGGACTGAATTCTCCAAGATTCGGATGAGATCTCCGAGACGTGGAGTCAAATCTCGCTCAACGTCCAAGAATCCTCTTGAGAGTTGGAGTGAAACCTCGCCCAAACTCCCTAACATCTCACGCGGTTTGTAGTGTCATCTCACGCGATGTCATTGAGACCTCACGAGATTTGGATGGAAATCTCGCCCAATGTCCAGGAGATCTCATGAGATTTGGACTGAGGTCTGCACGTTTTGGATGAGATCTCACGAGATTCGGAATCAAATCCCACCCGATGCCCATGCTATCTCGTGGGATTTAGATTGAAGTCTCACGCAATATGCATGAGACCTCACGAGATTTGGACGGAAGGCTCCAAGGTTTGGATGAGCTCTCACGAGACTTGGAGGAAGATAGCCCCGAATTCCAAGAGGTCTCACGCGAGAGTTGGAGTGAAATCTCGCCCAAGGCCCCTTTTCACGCACGAGAGTGGAGTGAAATTACGCCCGATAACATTGAGACCTCACGAGATTGGGATTGATATTTCGCCCAAGTTCGCTGAAATCTGACGAGGTGGGTACTGAAATCTCGCCGAAGTCATTGTGACCTCAGGAGACTTGGAGTGACATGTCACCCGATGTCCATGAGATTTCACGAAATTTGGAGTAAATTCTCGCCTGATGTCCATGAGGTCTCACGAGTTATAGATTGAAATCTCGCTCAATATCCATGAGATCTACCGAGATGCGGATTGAATTCTCCAAGGTTCGGATGAGATCTCCGAGACGTGGAGTCAAATCTCGCTCAACGTCCAAGAGTCCTCTTGAGAGTTGGAGTGAAATCTCGCCCAAACTCCCTGTTATCTCACGAGATTTGTAGTGTCATCTCACGCGATGTCATTGAGACCTCACGAGATTTCGACGGAAATCTCGCCCAGGTCCCTGAATATTACGAGATATGTAGTGAAATCTCGCCCGAAGTCATTGTGACCTCAGGAGTTGGGAGTGAAATCTCGCCCAATGTCCATGAGATCTCACGAGATGTGGAGTGAAATCTCGCCCGATATCGATGAGATCACACGAGATTTAGATGGGAAGCTCGCTCATATCCACGAGAACGCACGACGTTGGCCTTGAGGTCTCCAAGGTTTGGGTGAGATTTCACGGGATGCGAGTAAACTCTCGCCCAAAGACCATGAGACCTCACGAGATTGGGAGTGAAATCTCGCCCAAGGTCCCTGATATCTCAAGAGGTTTGGACTGAATCTCCCCCGATGTCATTGACAGCTCACGATGAACGGATAGGAATCTCGCCCAAGGTTGCTGCTATCTCACGAGATCTGTAGTGAAATCTCACCCAAACTCATTGGGACCTCAGGAGATTCGGAGTGAAATCTCCGTCGATGTCCATGCGATCTCAGGAGATTTGGTGTCAAATCTCGCCCGATGTCCATGAGAACTCACGACACATAGACTGAAACCTCGCCCAGGGTCCCTGAAAACTGACGAGATTCGGAGTGAAATCTGCCCGAGGTGATTGAGACCTCACGAGATTTGGAGTGAACTCTCCCCCGATATTCGTGAGTACTCACGAGATTTGGAGTCATCTCGCCTGAAGTCCCTGAGATCTCACAAGATAGAGATTGAATTCTCGCTCCATATCCTGAGATCTCACGAGTTTTGGCCTGAGGTCTCCAAGCATTGGATGAGATCTCACCAGCCTTGGAGTGAAATATCCGCGAGTTCCCAGAAATCTCACGAGAGTTGGAGTGAAATGTCGCCCTAGGTCCCTTTTCTCTCACGAGAGTTTAGTGAACTGTCGCCCAATGTCATTGGGACGTCCCGATATTTGGATTGAAATCTCGCCCGAGGTCGCTGATATCTCAGGAGATTCGTAGGGAAATCTCGCCCAATGTGATTGTGACCTCAGGAGATTTGGGGTGAAATCTCGCCCAATGTCCATGAGATCTCATGAGATTTAGATTAAATCTCCCTCAATATCTATGAGGCCTCGCGAGATTGGCACGGACGTCTCCAAGGTTGGATGAGATCTCACAAGACTTGGAGTAAACTCTCGCCCAAAGAACAAGAGACCTCAGCAGAGTTGGAGTGAAATCTCGCACAAGTTCCCCGATATCTCACAAGATGTGTAATGAAATCTCGCCCAATGTCGTCGAGACCTCATGAGATTTGGACTGAAATCTCGACCAGGGTCCCTGATATCTCACGAGATTTGTGGAAATCTCGCCTGATGTCATTGGAACCTCCGTAGATTTGGAGTGCAGTCTCGCCCATTGTCCATGAGATCTCACGAGATTTAGATTGAACCGTCACGCAATATCCATGAGATCTCAGGAGAAGGGCACTGACCTCTCCAAAGTTTGGGTGAGATCTCATGGGCCCTGGAGGAAAATCTCGCCCAAAGTCCAAGAGATCTCGAGGGATTTGGAGAGAAATCTCACCCAAAGCCCATGACATCTCATGAGATTGAGAGGGAATTCTCGCCCGATGTCCATGACACCTCACGGGATTTGCAGTAAAGTCTCGCCCAATGACCATGAGATATCGCGAAATTGAGAGTGAAATCTCACCTCTTTTCCATGAGATCTCAAGACATTTGGCCTGAGGTCTCCACATTTGGAAGAGAGCACACGAGATTTGGATAAAAATCTCAGCTGAATCCCAAGAGATCTCACACGATTTGGAGTGAAATCTCGCCCAAGGTCCCTGATGCCTCAAGACATTTGTAGTGAAATCTCGCCCGATGTCATTGTGACCTCAGGATATTCGGAGGGAAACCTCACCCGAATGTCCCTGAGATCAGACGAGATATTGAGTAAAATCTCACCCGATGCCCATCAGTCCCACGATATTTAGATTGAAGTCTCGCTCAATAGCCATGAGATCTCACGAGATTGGCACTGACGTCGCCAAGGTTTGGAGGAGATCTCACAAGACTGGGAGTAAAATCTCGCCCCAATTCAAGAGTTCTCACGAGAGCTGCAGTGAAATCTCGCCCAAGGTCCCTGAGATCTCACGAGATTTGTCGTGAAATCTCGCCCGATCTCATTGTGACCTCAGGAGGAATGGAGTGAAACCTCGCCTAAAATCCATGAGATGTCATGAGATTTGGAGTGAAATCTGAACCGATGCCCATGAGATCTCAGGAGCCTTGGTGGCAAATCTCGCCCGATGTCCATGAGATCTCACGAGATTTAGATTGAAAGCTCGCCCACGGTCGTCCCTGATATCTCACGAGATTTGGAGAGAAATCTGCCCGAGGTCATTGAGACCACATGGTATTTGGAGTGAAATCGCCTCCAATGTCCATGACATATCACGAGATTTGGAATGAATTCTCACGCGATGTCCATACGATCTCACGAGATTTGGACTAATCTCGCCTGATGTCCATGATTTCTCACGAGATATAGAGTGAATTCTGCCTCAATATCCTGAGATCTCACGGGATTTGGACGGAAGTCTCCAAGGATTGGATGAGAGCTCAAGAGACTTGGAGGAAATGATCCCCGAATTCCAAAGGATCTCACGAGAGTGAGAGTGGAGTGAAATCTCGCCCTAGGTCCCTTTTATCTCACGAGAGTTGAGTGAAACCTCGCCCGATGTCATTGAGACCTCACGAGATTTGGATGGAAATCTCGCCCAAGTTCGCTGATATCTCACGAGGTTTGTAGTGAAATCTCTCCCAATGTCATTGTGACCTCACGAGATTTGGAGTGAAATCTCGCCCAATGTCCAGGAGATCTCATGAGATTTGGACTGAGGTCTGCACGTTTTGGATGAGATCTCACGAGACTCGGAATAAAATCTCACCCGATGCCCATGGCATCTCATGGGATTTAGATTGAAGTCTCACGCAATAGCCACGAGATCTCACGAGATTTGGACTGAAGTCTCCAAGGTCTGGATGAGATCTCACGAGACTCGGAGGAAAATACCCTGAATTCCAAGAGATCTCACGAGAGTTGGAGTGAAATCTCAACCAAGCTTCCTGATATCTCAAGAGATTTATACTGAAATCTCGCCCGATGTCATTGGGCCCTCGCGAGATTTGGAGTGAAATATCGCGCCAGGTCTCTGATATCTCACGAGATTTGGAGTGAAATCTTGCCCAAGGCCCCTGAGAGCTCAAGAGAATTAGAGGGAAATCTCGCCCCATGTCATGGTGACCTCAAGAGATTTGGAGTGAAATCTCGCCCAATGCCCATGATCTCACGAGATTTGGAGAGAACTCTGACCCGATATCCATGAGATCTCCCGAGATTTGGAGTAAAATCTCTCCTGATGTCATGAGATCGCACGAGATTTAGAGTGCAATTTCCCTCCATGTCCATGAGATCTCACGAGATTTGGACTGAATTCTCCAAGATTCGGATGAGATCTCCGAGACGTGGAGTCAAATCTCGCTCTAACGTCCAAGAATCCTCTTGAGAGTTGGAGTGAAACCTCGCCCAAACTCCCTAACATCTCACGCGGTTTGTAGTGTCATCTCACGCGATGTCATTGAGACCTCACGAGATTTGGATGGAAATCTCGCCCAATGTCCAGGAGATCTCATGAGATTTGGACTGAGGTCTGCACGTTTTGGATGAGATCTCACGAGATTCGGAATCAAATCCCACCCGATGCCCATGCTATCTCGTGGGATTTAGATTGAAGTCTCACGCAATATGCATGAGACCTCACGAGATTTGGACGGAAGGCTCCAAGGTTTGGATGAGCTCTCACGAGACTTGGAGGAAGATAGCCCCGAATTCCAAGAGGTCTCACGCGAGAGTTGGAGTGAAATCTCGCCCAAGGCCCCTTTTCACGCACGAGAGTGGAGTGAAATTACGCCCGATAACATTGAGACCTCACGAGATTGGGATTGATATTTCGCCCAAGTTCGCTGAAATCTGACGAGGTGGGTACTGAAATCTCGCCGAAGTCATTGTGACCTCAGGAGACTTGGAGTGACATGTCACCCGATGTCCATGAGATTTCACGAAATTTGGAGTAAATTCTCGCCTGATGTCCATGAGGTCTCACGAGTTATAGATTGAAATCTCGCTCAATATCCATGAGATCTACCGAGATGCGGATTGAATTCTCCAAGGTTCGGATGAGATCTCCGAGACGTGGAGTCAAATCTCGCTCAACGTCCAAGAGTCCTCTTGAGAGTTGGAGTGAAATCTCGCCCAAACTCCCTGTTATCTCACGAGATTTGTAGTGTCATCTCACGCGATGTCATTGAGACCTCACGAGATTTCGACGGAAATCTCGCCCAGGTCCCTGAATATTACGAGATATGTAGTGAAATCTCGCCCGAAGTCATTGTGACCTCAGGAGTTGGGAGTGAAATCTCGCCCAATGTCCATGAGATCTCACGAGATGTGGAGTGAAATCTCGCCCGATATCGATGAGATCACACGAGATTTAGATGGGAAGCTCGCTCATATCCACGAGAACGCACGACGTTGGCCTTGAGGTCTCCAAGGTTTGGGTGAGATTTCACGGGATGCGAGTAAACTCTCGCCCAAAGACCATGAGACCTCACGAGATTGGGAGTGAAATCTCGCCCAAGGTCCCTGATATCTCAAGAGGTTTGGACTGAATCTCCCCCGATGTCATTGACAGCTCACGATGAACGGATAGGAATCTCGCCCAAGGTTGCTGCTATCTCACGAGATCTGTAGTGAAATCTCACCCAAACTCATTGGGACCTCAGGAGATTCGGAGTGAAATCTCCGTCGATGTCCATGCGATCTCAGGAGATTTGGTGTCAAATCTCGCCCGATGTCCATGAGAACTCACGACACATAGACTGAAACCTCGCCCAGGGTCCCTGAAAACTGACGAGATTCGGAGTGAAATCTGCCCGAGGTGATTGAGACCTCACGAGATTTGGAGTGAACTCTCCCCCGATATTCGTGAGTACTCACGAGATTTGGAGTCATCTCGCCTGAAGTCCCTGAGATCTCACAAGATAGAGATTGAATTCTCGCTCCATATCCTGAGATCTCACGAGTTTTGGCCTGAGGTCTCCAAGCATTGGATGAGATCTCACCAGCCTTGGAGTGAAATATCCGCGAGTTCCCAGAAATCTCACGAGAGTTGGAGTGAAATGTCGCCCTAGGTCCCTTTTCTCTCACGAGAGTTTAGTGAACTGTCGCCCAATGTCATTGGGACGTCCCGATATTTGGATTGAAATCTCGCCCGAGGTCGCTGATATCTCAGGAGATTCGTAGGGAAATCTCGCCCAATGTGATTGTGACCTCAGGAGATTTGGGGTGAAATCTCGCCCAATGTCCATGAGATCTCATGAGATTTAGATTAAATCTCCCTCAATATCTATGAGGCCTCGCGAGATTGGCACGGACGTCTCCAAGGTTGGATGAGATCTCACAAGACTTGGAGTAAACTCTCGCCCAAAGAACAAGAGACCTCAGCAGAGTTGGAGTGAAATCTCGCACAAGTTCCCCGATATCTCACAAGATGTGTAATGAAATCTCGCCCAATGTCGTCGAGACCTCATGAGATTTGGACTGAAATCTCGACCAGGGTCCCTGATATCTCACGAGATTTGTGGAAATCTCGCCTGATGTCATTGGAACCTCCGTAGATTTGGAGTGCAGTCTCGCCCATTGTCCATGAGATCTCACGAGATTTAGATTGAACCGTCACGCAATATCCATGAGATCTCAGGAGAAGGGCACTGACCTCTCCAAAGTTTGGGTGAGATCTCATGGGCCCTGGAGGAAAATCTCGCCCAAAGTCCAAGAGATCTCGAGGGATTTGGAGAGAAATCTCACCCAAAGCCCATGACATCTCATGAGATTGAGAGGGAATTCTCGCCCGATGTCCATGACACCTCACGGGATTTGCAGTAAAGTCTCGCCCAATGACCATGAGATATCGCGAAATTGAGAGTGAAATCTCACCTCTTTTCCATGAGATCTCAAGACATTTGGCCTGAGGTCTCCACATTTGGAAGAGAGCACACGAGATTTGGATAAAAATCTCAGCTGAATCCCAAGAGATCTCACACGATTTGGAGTGAAATCTCGCCCAAGGTCCCTGATGCCTCAAGACATTTGTAGTGAAATCTCGCCCGATGTCATTGTGACCTCAGGATATTCGGAGGGAAACCTCACCCGAATGTCCCTGAGATCAGACGAGATATTGAGTAAAATCTCACCCGATGCCCATCAGTCCCACGATATTTAGATTGAAGTCTCGCTCAATAGCCATGAGATCTCAGGAGATTGGCACTGACGTCGCCAAGGTTTGGAGGAGATCTCACAAGACTGGGAGTAAAATCTCGCCCCAATTCAAGAGTTCTCACGAGAGCTGCAGTGAAATCTCGCCCAAGGTCCCTGGGATCTCACGAGATTTGTCGTGAAATCTCGCCCGATCTCATTGTGACCTCAGGAGGAATGGAGTGAAACCTCGCCTAAAATCCATGAGATGTCATGAGATTTGGAGTGAAATCTGAACCGATGCCCATGAGATCTCAGGAGCCTTGGTGGCAAATCTCGCCCGATGTCCATGAGATCTCACGAGATTTAGATTGAAAGCTCGCCCACGGTCGTCCCTGATATCTCACGAGATTTGGAGAGAAATCTGCCCGAGGTCATTGAGACCACATGGTATTTGGAGTGAAATCGCCTCCAATGTCCATGACATATCACGAGATTTGGAATGAATTCTCACGCGATGTCCATACGATCTCACGAGATTTGGACTAATCTCGCCTGATGTCCATGATTTCTCACGAGATATAGAGTGAATTCTGCCTCAATATCCTGAGATCTCACGGGATTTGGACGGAAGTCTCCAAGGATTGGATGAGAGCTCAAGAGACTTGGAGGAAATGATCCCCGAATTCCAAAGGATCTCACGAGAGTGAGAGTGGAGTGAAATCTCGCCCTAGGTCCCTTTTATCTCACGAGAGTTGAGTGAAACCTCGCCCGATGTCATTGAGACCTCACGAGATTTGGATGGAAATCTCACCCAAGTTCGCTGATATCTCACGAGGTTTGTAGTGAAATCTCTCCCAATGTCATTGTGACCTCACGAGATTTGGAGTGAAATCTCGCCCAATGTCCAGGAGATCTCATGAGATTTGGACTGAGGTCTGCACGTTTTGGATGAGATCTCACGAGACTCGGAATAAAATCTCACCCGATGCCCATGGCATCTCATGGGATTTAGATTGAAGTCTCACGCAATAGCCACGAGATCTCAAGAGATTTGGACTGAAGTCTCCAAGGTCTGGATGAGATCTCACGAGACTCGGAGGAAAATACCCTGAATTCCAAGAGATCTCACGAGAGTTGGAGTGAAATCTCAACCAAGCTTCCTGATATCTCAAGAGATTTATACTGAAATCTCGCCCGATGTCATTGGGCCCTCGCGAGATTTGGAGTGAAATATCGCGCCAGGTCTCTGATATCTCACGAGATTTGGAGTGAAATCTTGCCCAAGGCCCCTGAGAGCTCAAGAGAATTAGAGGGAAATCTCGCCCCATGTCATGGTGACCTCAAGAGATTTGGAGTGAAATCTCGCCCAATGCCCATGATCTCACGAGATTTGGAGAGAACTCTGACCCGATATCCATGAGATCTCCCGAGATTTGGAGTAAAATCTCTCCTGATGTCATGAGATCGCACGAGATTTAGAGTGCAATTTCCCTCCATGTCCATGAGATCTCACGAGATTTGGACTGAATTCTCCAAGATTCGGATGAGATCTCCGAGACGTGGAGTCAAATCTCGCTCTAACGTCCAAGAATCCTCTTGAGAGTTGGAGTGAAACCTCGCCCAAACTCCCTAACATCTCACGCGGTTTGTAGTGTCATCTCACGCGATGTCATTGAGACCTCACGAGATTTGGATGGAAATCTCGCCCAATGTCCAGGAGATCTCATGAGATTTGGACTGAGGTCTGCACGTTTTGGATGAGATCTCACGAGATTCGGAATCAAATCCCACCCGATGCCCATGCTATCTCGTGGGATTTAGATTGAAGTCTCACGCAATATGCATGAGACCTCACGAGATTTGGACGGAAGGCTCCAAGGTTTGGATGAGCTCTCACGAGACTTGGAGGAAGATAGCCCCGAATTCCAAGAGGTCTCACGCGAGAGTTGGAGTGAAATCTCGCCCAAGGCCCCTTTTCACGCACGAGAGTGGAGTGAAATTACGCCCGATAACATTGAGACCTCACGAGATTGGGATTGATATTTCGCCCAAGTTCGCTGAAATCTGACGAGGTGGGTACTGAAATCTCGCCGAAGTCATTGTGACCTCAGGAGACTTGGAGTGACATGTCACCCGATGTCCATGAGATTTCACGAAATTTGGAGTAAATTCTCGCCTGATGTCCATGAGGTCTCACGAGTTATAGATTGAAATCTCGCTCAATATCCATGAGATCTACCGAGATGCGGATTGAATTCTCCAAGGTTCGGATGAGATCTCCGAGACGTGGAGTCAAATCTCGCTCAACGTCCAAGAGTCCTCTTGAGAGTTGGAGTGAAATCTCGCCCAAACTCCCTGTTATCTCACGAGATTTGTAGTGTCATCTCACGCGATGTCATTGAGACCTCACGAGATTTCGACGGAAATCTCGCCCAGGTCCCTGAATATTACGAGATATGTAGTGAAATCTCGCCCGAAGTCATTGTGACCTCAGGAGTTGGGAGTGAAATCTCGCCCAATGTCCATGAGATCTCACGAGATGTGGAGTGAAATCTCGCCCGATATCGATGAGATCACACGAGATTTAGATGGGAAGCTCGCTCATATCCACGAGAACGCACGACGTTGGCCTTGAGGTCTCCAAGGTTTGGGTGAGATTTCACGGGATGCGAGTAAACTCTCGCCCAAAGACCATGAGACCTCACGAGATTGGGAGTGAAATCTCGCCCAAGGTCCCTGATATCTCAAGAGGTTTGGACTGAATCTCCCCCGATGTCATTGACAGCTCACGATGAACGGATAGGAATCTCGCCCAAGGTTGCTGCTATCTCACGAGATCTGTAGTGAAATCTCACCCAAACTCATTGGGACCTCAGGAGATTCGGAGTGAAATCTCCGTCGATGTCCATGCGATCTCAGGAGATTTGGTGTCAAATCTCGCCCGATGTCCATGAGAACTCACGACACATAGACTGAAACCTCGCCCAGGGTCCCTGAAAACTGACGAGATTCGGAGTGAAATCTGCCCGAGGTGATTGAGACCTCACGAGATTTGGAGTGAACTCTCCCCCGATATTCGTGAGTACTCACGAGATTTGGAGTCATCTCGCCTGAAGTCCCTGAGATCTCACAAGATAGAGATTGAATTCTCGCTCCATATCCTGAGATCTCACGAGTTTTGGCCTGAGGTCTCCAAGCATTGGAT
The DNA here is from genome assembly GCF_037043125.1 of Eumetopias jubatus. Taxonomy (NCBI): domain Eukaryota; kingdom Metazoa; phylum Chordata; class Mammalia; order Carnivora; family Otariidae; genus Eumetopias; species Eumetopias jubatus. The sequence continues at coordinate 191,941 of NW_028274968.1, forward strand.
GAGATCTCACCAGCCTTGGAGTGAAATATCCGCGAGTTCCCAGAAATCTCACGAGAGTTGGAGTGAAATGTCGCCCTAGGTCCCTTTTCTCTCACGAGAGTTTAGTGAACTGTCGCCCAATGTCATTGGGACGTCCCGATATTTGGATTGAAATCTCGCCCGAGGTCGCTGATATCTCAGGAGATTCGTAGGGAAATCTCGCCCAATGTGATTGTGACCTCAGGAGATTTGGGGTGAAATCTCGCCCAATGTCCATGAGATCTCATGAGATTTAGATTAAATCTCCCTCAATATCTATGAGGCCTCGCGAGATTGGCACGGACGTCTCCAAGGTTGGATGAGATCTCACAAGACTTGGAGTAAACTCTCGCCCAAAGAACAAGAGACCTCAGCAGAGTTGGAGTGAAATCTCGCACAAGTTCCCCGATATCTCACAAGATGTGTAATGAAATCTCGCCCAATGTCGTCGAGACCTCATGAGATTTGGACTGAAATCTCGACCAGGGTCCCTGATATCTCACGAGATTTGTGGAAATCTCGCCTGATGTCATTGGAACCTCCGTAGATTTGGAGTGCAGTCTCGCCCATTGTCCATGAGATCTCACGAGATTTAGATTGAACCGTCACGCAATATCCATGAGATCTCAGGAGAAGGGCACTGACCTCTCCAAAGTTTGGGTGAGATCTCATGGGCCCTGGAGGAAAATCTCGCCCAAAGTCCAAGAGATCTCGAGGGATTTGGAGAGAAATCTCACCCAAAGCCCATGACATCTCATGAGATTGAGAGGGAATTCTCGCCCGATGTCCATGACACCTCACGGGATTTGCAGTAAAGTCTCGCCCAATGACCATGAGATATCGCGAAATTGAGAGTGAAATCTCACCTCTTTTCCATGAGATCTCAAGACATTTGGCCTGAGGTCTCCACATTTGGAAGAGAGCACACGAGATTTGGATAAAAATCTCAGCTGAATCCCAAGAGATCTCACACGATTTGGAGTGAAATCTCGCCCAAGGTCCCTGATGCCTCAAGACATTTGTAGTGAAATCTCGCCCGATGTCATTGTGACCTCAGGATATTCGGAGGGAAACCTCACCCGAATGTCCCTGAGATCAGACGAGATATTGAGTAAAATCTCACCCGATGCCCATCAGTCCCACGATATTTAGATTGAAGTCTCGCTCAATAGCCATGAGATCTCACGAGATTGGCACTGACGTCGCCAAGGTTTGGAGGAGATCTCACAAGACTGGGAGTAAAATCTCGCCCCAATTCAAGAGTTCTCACGAGAGCTGCAGTGAAATCTCGCCCAAGGTCCCTGAGATCTCACGAGATTTGTCGTGAAATCTCGCCCGATCTCATTGTGACCTCAGGAGGAATGGAGTGAAACCTCGCCTAAAATCCATGAGATGTCATGAGATTTGGAGTGAAATCTGAACCGATGCCCATGAGATCTCAGGAGCCTTGGTGGCAAATCTCGCCCGATGTCCATGAGATCTCACGAGATTTAGATTGAAAGCTCGCCCACGGTCGTCCCTGATATCTCACGAGATTTGGAGAGAAATCTGCCCGAGGTCATTGAGACCACATGGTATTTGGAGTGAAATCGCCTCCAATGTCCATGACATATCACGAGATTTGGAATGAATTCTCACGCGATGTCCATACGATCTCACGAGATTTGGACTAATCTCGCCTGATGTCCATGATTTCTCACGAGATATAGAGTGAATTCTGCCTCAATATCCTGAGATCTCACGGGATTTGGACGGAAGTCTCCAAGGATTGGATGAGAGCTCAAGAGACTTGGAGGAAATGATCCCCGAATTCCAAAGGATCTCACGAGAGTGAGAGTGGAGTGAAATCTCGCCCTAGGTCCCTTTTATCTCACGAGAGTTGAGTGAAACCTCGCCCGATGTCATTGAGACCTCACGAGATTTGGATGGAAATCTCGCCCAAGTTCGCTGATATCTCACGAGGTTTGTAGTGAAATCTCTCCCAATGTCATTGTGACCTCACGAGATTTGGAGTGAAATCTCGCCCAATGTCCAGGAGATCTCATGAGATTTGGACTGAGGTCTGCACGTTTTGGATGAGATCTCACGAGACTCGGAATAAAATCTCACCCGATGCCCATGGCATCTCATGGGATTTAGATTGAAGTCTCACGCAATAGCCACGAGATCTCACGAGATTTGGACTGAAGTCTCCAAGGTCTGGATGAGATCTCACGAGACTCGGAGGAAAATACCCTGAATTCCAAGAGATCTCACGAGAGTTGGAGTGAAATCTCAACCAAGCTTCCTGATATCTCAAGAGATTTATACTGAAATCTCGCCCGATGTCATTGGGCCCTCGCGAGATTTGGAGTGAAATATCGCGCCAGGTCTCTGATATCTCACGAGATTTGGAGTGAAATCTTGCCCAAGGCCCCTGAGAGCTCAAGAGAATTAGAGGGAAATCTCGCCCCATGTCATGGTGACCTCAAGAGATTTGGAGTGAAATCTCGCCCAATGCCCATGATCTCACGAGATTTGGAGAGAACTCTGACCCGATATCCATGAGATCTCCCGAGATTTGGAGTAAAATCTCTCCTGATGTCATGAGATCGCACGAGATTTAGAGTGCAATTTCCCTCCATGTCCATGAGATCTCACGAGATTTGGACTGAATTCTCCAAGATTCGGATGAGATCTCCGAGACGTGGAGTCAAATCTCGCTCTAACGTCCAAGAATCCTCTTGAGAGTTGGAGTGAAACCTCGCCCAAACTCCCTAACATCTCACGCGGTTTGTAGTGTCATCTCACGCGATGTCATTGAGACCTCACGAGATTTGGATGGAAATCTCGCCCAATGTCCAGGAGATCTCATGAGATTTGGACTGAGGTCTGCACGTTTTGGATGAGATCTCACGAGATTCGGAATCAAATCCCACCCGATGCCCATGCTATCTCGTGGGATTTAGATTGAAGTCTCACGCAATATGCATGAGACCTCACGAGATTTGGACGGAAGGCTCCAAGGTTTGGATGAGCTCTCACGAGACTTGGAGGAAGATAGCCCCGAATTCCAAGAGGTCTCACGCGAGAGTTGGAGTGAAATCTCGCCCAAGGCCCCTTTTCACGCACGAGAGTGGAGTGAAATTACGCCCGATAACATTGAGACCTCACGAGATTGGGATTGATATTTCGCCCAAGTTCGCTGAAATCTGACGAGGTGGGTACTGAAATCTCGCCGAAGTCATTGTGACCTCAGGAGACTTGGAGTGACATGTCACCCGATGTCCATGAGATTTCACGAAATTTGGAGTAAATTCTCGCCTGATGTCCATGAGGTCTCACGAGTTATAGATTGAAATCTCGCTCAATATCCATGAGATCTACCGAGATGCGGATTGAATTCTCCAAGGTTCGGATGAGATCTCCGAGACGTGGAGTCAAATCTCGCTCAACGTCCAAGAGTCCTCTTGAGAGTTGGAGTGAAATCTCGCCCAAACTCCCTGTTATCTCACGAGATTTGTAGTGTCATCTCACGCGATGTCATTGAGACCTCACGAGATTTCGACGGAAATCTCGCCCAGGTCCCTGAATATTACGAGATATGTAGTGAAATCTCGCCCGAAGTCATTGTGACCTCAGGAGTTGGGAGTGAAATCTCGCCCAATGTCCATGAGATCTCACGAGATGTGGAGTGAAATCTCGCCCGATATCGATGAGATCACACGAGATTTAGATGGGAAGCTCGCTCATATCCACGAGAACGCACGACGTTGGCCTTGAGGTCTCCAAGGTTTGGGTGAGATTTCACGGGATGCGAGTAAACTCTCGCCCAAAGACCATGAGACCTCACGAGATTGGGAGTGAAATCTCGCCCAAGGTCCCTGATATCTCAAGAGGTTTGGACTGAATCTCCCCCGATGTCATTGACAGCTCACGATGAACGGATAGGAATCTCGCCCAAGGTTGCTGCTATCTCACGAGATCTGTAGTGAAATCTCACCCAAACTCATTGGGACCTCAGGAGATTCGGAGTGAAATCTCCGTCGATGTCCATGCGATCTCAGGAGATTTGGTGTCAAATCTCGCCCGATGTCCATGAGAACTCACGACACATAGACTGAAACCTCGCCCAGGGTCCCTGAAAACTGACGAGATTCGGAGTGAAATCTGCCCGAGGTGATTGAGACCTCACGAGATTTGGAGTGAACTCTCCCCCGATATTCGTGAGTACTCACGAGATTTGGAGTCATCTCGCCTGAAGTCCCTGAGATCTCACAAGATAGAGATTGAATTCTCGCTCCATATCCTGAGATCTCACGAGTTTTGGCCTGAGGTCTCCAAGCATTGGATGAGATCTCACCAGCCTTGGAGTGAAATATCCGCGAGTTCCCAGAAATCTCACGAGAGTTGGAGTGAAATGTCGCCCTAGGTCCCTTTTCTCTCACGAGAGTTTAGTGAACTGTCGCCCAATGTCATTGGGACGTCCCGATATTTGGATTGAAATCTCGCCCGAGGTCGCTGATATCTCAGGAGATTCGTAGGGAAATCTCGCCCAATGTGATTGTGACCTCAGGAGATTTGGGGTGAAATCTCGCCCAATGTCCATGAGATCTCATGAGATTTAGATTAAATCTCCCTCAATATCTATGAGGCCTCGCGAGATTGGCACGGACGTCTCCAAGGTTGGATGAGATCTCACAAGACTTGGAGTAAACTCTCGCCCAAAGAACAAGAGACCTCAGCAGAGTTGGAGTGAAATCTCGCACAAGTTCCCCGATATCTCACAAGATGTGTAATGAAATCTCGCCCAATGTCGTCGAGACCTCATGAGATTTGGACTGAAATCTCGACCAGGGTCCCTGATATCTCACGAGATTTGTGGAAATCTCGCCTGATGTCATTGGAACCTCCGTAGATTTGGAGTGCAGTCTCGCCCATTGTCCATGAGATCTCACGAGATTTAGATTGAACCGTCACGCAATATCCATGAGATCTCAGGAGAAGGGCACTGACCTCTCCAAAGTTTGGGTGAGATCTCATGGGCCCTGGAGGAAAATCTCGCCCAAAGTCCAAGAGATCTCGAGGGATTTGGAGAGAAATCTCACCCAAAGCCCATGACATCTCATGAGATTGAGAGGGAATTCTCGCCCGATGTCCATGACACCTCACGGGATTTGCAGTAAAGTCTCGCCCAATGACCATGAGATATCGCGAAATTGAGAGTGAAATCTCACCTCTTTTCCATGAGATCTCAAGACATTTGGCCTGAGGTCTCCACATTTGGAAGAGAGCACACGAGATTTGGATAAAAATCTCAGCTGAATCCCAAGAGATCTCACACGATTTGGAGTGAAATCTCGCCCAAGGTCCCTGATGCCTCAAGACATTTGTAGTGAAATCTCGCCCGATGTCATTGTGACCTCAGGATATTCGGAGGGAAACCTCACCCGAATGTCCCTGAGATCAGACGAGATATTGAGTAAAATCTCACCCGATGCCCATCAGTCCCACGATATTTAGATTGAAGTCTCGCTCAATAGCCATGAGATCTCACGAGATTGGCACTGACGTCGCCAAGGTTTGGAGGAGATCTCACAAGACTGGGAGTAAAATCTCGCCCCAATTCAAGAGTTCTCACGAGAGCTGCAGTGAAATCTCGCCCAAGGTCCCTGAGATCTCACGAGATTTGTCGTGAAATCTCGCCCGATCTCATTGTGACCTCAGGAGGAATGGAGTGAAACCTCGCCTAAAATCCATGAGATGTCATGAGATTTGGAGTGAAATCTGAACCGATGCCCATGAGATCTCAGGAGCCTTGGTGGCAAATCTCGCCCGATGTCCATGAGATCTCACGAGATTTAGATTGAAAGCTCGCCCACGGTCGTCCCTGATATCTCACGAGATTTGGAGAGAAATCTGCCCGAGGTCATTGAGGCCACATGGTATTTGGAGTGAAATCGCCTCCAATGTCCATGACATATCACGAGATTTGGAATGAATTCTCACGCGATGTCCATACGATCTCACGAGATTTGGACTAATCTCGCCTGATGTCCATGATTTCTCACGAGATATAGAGTGAATTCTGCCTCAATATCCTGAGATCTCACGGGATTTGGACGGAAGTCTCCAAGGATTGGATGAGAGCTCAAGAGACTTGGAGGAAATGATCCCCGAATTCCAAAGGATCTCACGAGAGTGAGAGTGGAGTGAAATCTCGCCCTAGGTCCCTTTTATCTCACGAGAGTTGAGTGAAACCTCGCCCGATGTCATTGAGACCTCACGAGATTTGGATGGAAATCTCGCCCAAGTTCGCTGATATCTCACGAGGTTTGTAGTGAAATCTCTCCCAATGTCATTGTGACCTCACGAGATTTGGAGTGAAATCTCGCCCAATGTCCAGGAGATCTCATGAGATTTGGACTGAGGTCTGCACGTTTTGGATGAGATCTCACGAGACTCGGAATAAAATCTCACCCGATGCCCATGGCATCTCATGGGATTTAGATTGAAGTCTCACGCAATAGCCACGAGATCTCACGAGATTTGGACTGAAGTCTCCAAGGTCTGGATGAGATCTCACGAGACTCGGAGGAAAATACCCTGAATTCCAAGAGATCTCACGAGAGTTGGAGTGAAATCTCAACCAAGCTTCCTGATATCTCAAGAGATTTATACTGAAATCTCGCCCGATGTCATTGGGCCCTCGCGAGATTTGGAGTGAAATATCGCGCCAGGTCTCTGATATCTCACGAGATTTGGAGTGAAATCTTGCCCAAGGCCCCTGAGAGCTCAAGAGAATTAGAGGGAAATCTCGCCCCATGTCATGGTGACCTCAAGAGATTTGGAGTGAAATCTCGCCCAATGCCCATGATCTCACGAGATTTGGAGAGAACTCTGACCCGATATCCATGAGATCTCCCGAGATTTGGAGTAAAATCTCTCCTGATGTCATGAGATCGCACGAGATTTAGAGTGCAATTTCCCTCCATGTCCATGAGATCTCACGAGATTTGGACTGAATTCTCCAAGATTCGGATGAGATCTCCGAGACGTGGAGTCAAATCTCGCTCTAACGTCCAAGAATCCTCTTGAGAGTTGGAGTGAAACCTCGCCCAAACTCCCTAACATCTCACGCGGTTTGTAGTGTCATCTCACGCGATGTCATTGAGACCTCACGAGATTTGGATGGAAATCTCGCCCAATGTCCAGGAGATCTCATGAGATTTGGACTGAGGTCTGCACGTTTTGGATGAGATCTCACGAGATTCGGAATCAAATCCCACCCGATGCCCATGCTATCTCGTGGGATTTAGATTGAAGTCTCACGCAATATGCATGAGACCTCACGAGATTTGGACGGAAGGCTCCAAGGTTTGGATGAGCTCTCACGAGACTTGGAGGAAGATAGCCCCGAATTCCAAGAGGTCTCACGCGAGAGTTGGAGTGAAATCTCGCCCAAGGCCCCTTTTCACGCACGAGAGTGGAGTGAAATTACGCCCGATAACATTGAGACCTCACGAGATTGGGATTGATATTTCGCCCAAGTTCGCTGAAATCTGACGAGGTGGGTACTGAAATCTCGCCGAAGTCATTGTGACCTCAGGAGACTTGGAGTGACATGTCACCCGATGTCCATGAGATTTCACGAAATTTGGAGTAAATTCTCGCCTGATGTCCATGAGGTCTCACGAGTTATAGATTGAAATCTCGCTCAATATCCATGAGATCTACCGAGATGCGGATTGAATTCTCCAAGGTTCGGATGAGATCTCCGAGACGTGGAGTCAAATCTCGCTCAACGTCCAAGAGTCCTCTTGAGAGTTGGAGTGAAATCTCGCCCAAACTCCCTGTTATCTCACGAGATTTGTAGTGTCATCTCACGCGATGTCATTGAGACCTCACGAGATTTCGACGGAAATCTCGCCCAGGTCCCTGAATATTACGAGATATGTAGTGAAATCTCGCCCGAAGTCATTGTGACCTCAGGAGTTGGGAGTGAAATCTCGCCCAATGTCCATGAGATCTCACGAGATGTGGAGTGAAATCTCGCCCGATATCGATGAGATCACACGAGATTTAGATGGGAAGCTCGCTCATATCCACGAGAACGCACGACGTTGGCCTTGAGGTCTCCAAGGTTTGGGTGAGATTTCACGGGATGCGAGTAAACTCTCGCCCAAAGACCATGAGACCTCACGAGATTGGGAGTGAAATCTCGCCCAAGGTCCCTGATATCTCAAGAGGTTTGGACTGAATCTCCCCCGATGTCATTGACAGCTCACGATGAACGGATAGGAATCTCGCCCAAGGTTGCTGCTATCTCACGAGATCTGTAGTGAAATCTCACCCAAACTCATTGGGACCTCAGGAGATTCGGAGTGAAATCTCCGTCGATGTCCATGCGATCTCAGGAGATTTGGTGTCAAATCTCGCCCGATGTCCATGAGAACTCACGACACATAGACTGAAACCTCGCCCAGGGTCCCTGAAAACTGACGAGATTCGGAGTGAAATCTGCCCGAGGTGATTGAGACCTCACGAGATTTGGAGTGAACTCTCCCCCGATATTCGTGAGTACTCACGAGATTTGGAGTCATCTCGCCTGAAGTCCCTGAGATCTCACAAGATAGAGATTGAATTCTCGCTCCATATCCTGAGATCTCACGAGTTTTGGCCTGAGGTCTCCAAGCATTGGATGAGATCTCACCAGCCTTGGAGTGAAATATCCGCGAGTTCCCAGAAATCTCACGAGAGTTGGAGTGAAATGTCGCCCTAGGTCCCTTTTCTCTCACGAGAGTTTAGTGAACTGTCGCCCAATGTCATTGGGACGTCCCGATATTTGGATTGAAATCTCGCCCGAGGTCGCTGATATCTCAGGAGATTCGTAGGGAAATCTCGCCCAATGTGATTGTGACCTCAGGAGATTTGGGGTGAAATCTCGCCCAATGTCCATGAGATCTCATGAGATTTAGATTAAATCTCCCTCAATATCTATGAGGCCTCGCGAGATTGGCACGGACGTCTCCAAGGTTGGATGAGATCTCACAAGACTTGGAGTAAACTCTCGCCCAAAGAACAAGAGACCTCAGCAGAGTTGGAGTGAAATCTCGCACAAGTTCCCCGATATCTCACAAGATGTGTAATGAAATCTCGCCCAATGTCGTCGAGACCTCATGAGATTTGGACTGAAATCTCGACCAGGGTCCCTGATATCTCACGAGATTTGTGGAAATCTCGCCTGATGTCATTGGAACCTCCGTAGATTTGGAGTGCAGTCTCGCCCATTGTCCATGAGATCTCACGAGATTTAGATTGAACCGTCACGCAATATCCATGAGATCTCAGGAGAAGGGCACTGACCTCTCCAAAGTTTGGGTGAGATCTCATGGGCCCTGGAGGAAAATCTCGCCCAAAGTCCAAGAGATCTCGAGGGATTTGGAGAGAAATCTCACCCAAAGCCCATGACATCTCATGAGATTGAGAGGGAATTCTCGCCCGATGTCCATGACACCTCACGGGATTTGCAGTAAAGTCTCGCCCAATGACCATGAGATATCGCGAAATTGAGAGTGAAATCTCACCTCTTTTCCATGAGATCTCAAGACATTTGGCCTGAGGTCTCCACATTTGGAAGAGAGCACACGAGATTTGGATAAAAATCTCAGCTGAATCCCAAGAGATCTCACACGATTTGGAGTGAAATCTCGCCCAAGGTCCCTGATGCCTCAAGACATTTGTAGTGAAATCTCGCCCGATGTCATTGTGACCTCAGGATATTCGGAGGGAAACCTCACCCGAATGTCCCTGAGATCAGACGAGATATTGAGTAAAATCTCACCCGATGCCCATCAGTCCCACGATATTTAGATTGAAGTCTCGCTCAATAGCCATGAGATCTCACGAGATTGGCACTGACGTCGCCAAGGTTTGGAGGAGATCTCACAAGACTGGGAGTAAAATCTCGCCCCAATTCAAGAGTTCTCACGAGAGCTGCAGTGAAATCTCGCCCAAGGTCCCTGGGATCTCACGAGATTTGTCGTGAAATCTCGCCCGATCTCATTGTGACCTCAGGAGGAATGGAGTGAAACCTCGCCTAAAATCCATGAGATGTCATGAGATTTGGAGTGAAATCTGAACCGATGCCCATGAGATCTCAGGAGCCTTGGTGGCAAATCTCGCCCGATGTCCATGAGATCTCACGAGATTTAGATTGAAAGCTCGCCCACGGTCGTCCCTGATATCTCACGAGATTTGGAGAGAAATCTGCCCGAGGTCATTGAGACCACATGGTATTTGGAGTGAAATCGCCTCCAATGTCCATGACATATCACGAGATTTGGAATGAATTCTCACGCGATGTCCATACGATCTCACGAGATTTGGACTAATCTCGCCTGATGTCCATGATTTCTCACGAGATATAGAGTGAATTCTGCCTCAATATCCTGAGATCTCACGGGATTTGGACGGAAGTCTCCAAGGATTGGATGAGAGCTCAAGAGACTTGGAGGAAATGATCCCCGAATTCCAAAGGATCTCACGAGAGTGAGAGTGGAGTGAAATCTCGCCCTAGGTCCCTTTTATCTCACGAGAGTTGAGTGAAACCTCGCCCGATGTCATTGAGACCTCACGAGATTTGGATGGAAATCTCGCCCAAGTTCGCTGATATCTCACGAGGTTTGTAGTGAAATCTCTCCCAATGTCATTGTGACCTCACGAGATTTGGAGTGAAATCTCGCCCAATGTCCAGGAGATCTCATGAGATTTGGACTGAGGTCTGCACGTTTTGGATGAGATCTCACGAGACTCGGAATAAAATCTCACCCGATGCCCATGGCATCTCATGGGATTTAGATTGAAGTCTCACGCAATAGCCACGAGATCTCACGAGATTTGGACTGAAGTCTCCAAGGTCTGGATGAGATCTCACGAGACTCGGAGGAAAATACCCTGAATTCCAAGAGATCTCACGAGAGTTGGAGTGAAATCTCAACCAAGCTTCCTGATATCTCAAGAGATTTATACTGAAATCTCGCCCGATGTCATTGGGCCCTCGCGAGATTTGGAGTGAAATATCGCGCCAGGTCTCTGATATCTCACGAGATTTGGAGTGAAATCTTGCCCAAGGCCCCTGAGAGCTCAAGAGAATTAGAGGGAAATCTCGCCCCATGTCATGGTGACCTCAAGAGATTTGGAGTGAAATCTCGCCCAATGCCCATGATCTCACGAGATTTGGAGAGAACTCTGACCCGATATCCATGAGATCTCCCGAGATTTGGAGTAAAATCTCTCCTGATGTCATGAGATCGCACGAGATTTAGAGTGCAATTTCCCTCCATGTCCATGAGATCTCACGAGATTTGGACTGAATTCTCCAAGATTCGGATGAGATCTCCGAGACGTGGAGTCAAATCTCGCTCTAACGTCCAAGAATCCTCTTGAGAGTTGGAGTGAAACCTCGCCCAAACTCCCTAACATCTCACGCGGTTTGTAGTGTCATCTCACGCGATGTCATTGAGACCTCACGAGATTTGGATGGAAATCTCGCCCAATGTCCAGGAGATCTCATGAGATTTGGACTGAGGTCTGCACGTTTTGGATGAGATCTCACGAGATTCGGAATCAAATCCCACCCGATGCCCATGCTATCTCGTGGGATTTAGATTGAAGTCTCACGCAATATGCATGAGACCTCACGAGATTTGGACGGAAGGCTCCAAGGTTTGGATGAGCTCTCACGAGACTTGGAGGAAGATAGCCCCGAATTCCAAGAGGTCTCACGCGAGAGTTGGAGTGAAATCTCGCCCAAGGCCCCTTTTCACGCACGAGAGTGGAGTGAAATTACGCCCGATAACATTGAGACCTCACGAGATTGGGATTGATATTTCGCCCAAGTTCGCTGAAATCTGACGAGGTGGGTACTGAAATCTCGCCGAAGTCATTGTGACCTCAGGAGACTTGGAGTGACATGTCACCCGATGTCCATGAGATTTCACGAAATTTGGAGTAAATTCTCGCCTGATGTCCATGAGGTCTCACGAGTTATAGATTGAAATCTCGCTCAATATCCATGAGATCTACCGAGATGCGGATTGAATTCTCCAAGGTTCGGATGAGATCTCCGAGACGTGGAGTCAAATCTCGCTCAACGTCCAAGAGTCCTCTTGAGAGTTGGAGTGAAATCTCGCCCAAACTCCCTGTTATCTCACGAGATTTGTAGTGTCATCTCACGCGATGTCATTGAGACCTCACGAGATTTCGACGGAAATCTCGCCCAGGTCCCTGAATATTACGAGATATGTAGTGAAATCTCGCCCGAAGTCATTGTGACCTCAGGAGTTGGGAGTGAAATCTCGCCCAATGTCCATGAGATCTCACGAGATGTGGAGTGAAATCTCGCCCGATATCGATGAGATCACACGAGATTTAGATGGGAAGCTCGCTCATATCCACGAGAACGCACGACGTTGGCCTTGAGGTCTCCAAGGTTTGGGTGAGATTTCACGGGATGCGAGTAAACTCTCGCCCAAAGACCATGAGACCTCACGAGATTGGGAGTGAAATCTCGCCCAAGGTCCCTGATATCTCAAGAGGTTTGGACTGAATCTCCCCCGATGTCATTGACAGCTCACGATGAACGGATAGGAATCTCGCCCAAGGTTGCTGCTATCTCACGAGATCTGTAGTGAAATCTCCCCCAAACTCATTGGGACCTCAGGAGATTCGGAGTGAAATCTCCGTCGATGTCCATGCGATCTCAGGAGATTTGGTGTCAAATCTCGCCCGATGTCCATGAGAACTCACGACACATAGACTGAAACCTCGCCCAGGGTCCCTGAAAACTGACGAGATTCGGAGTGAAATCTGCCCGAGGTGATTGAGACCTCACGAGATTTGGAGTGAACTCTCCCCCGATATTCGTGAGTACTCACGAGATTTGGAGTCATCTCGCCTGAAGTCCCTGAGATCTCACAAGATAGAGATTGAATTCTCGCTCCATATCCTGAGATCTCACGAGTTTTGGCCTGAGGTCTCCAAGCATTGGATGAGATCTCACCAGCCTTGGAGTGAAATATCCGCGAGTTCCCAGAAATCTCACGAGAGTTGGAGTGAAATGTCGCCCTAGGTCCCTTTTCTCTCACGAGAGTTTAGTGAACTGTCGCCCAATGTCATTGGGACGTCCCGATATTTGGATTGAAATCTCGCCCGAGGTCGCTGATATCTCAGGAGATTCGTAGGGAAATCTCGCCCAATGTGATTGTGACCTCAGGAGATTTGGGGTGAAATCTCGCCCAATGTCCATGAGATCTCATGAGATTTAGATTAAATCTCCCTCAATATCTATGAGGCCTCGCGAGATTGGCACGGACGTCTCCAAGGTTGGATGAGATCTCACAAGACTTGGAGTAAACTCTCGCCCAAAGAACAAGAGACCTCAGCAGAGTTGGAGTGAAATCTCGCACAAGTTCCCCGATATCTCACAAGATGTGTAATGAAATCTCGCCCAATGTCGTCGAGACCTCATGAGATTTGGACTGAAATCTCGACCAGGGTCCCTGATATCTCACGAGATTTGTGGAAATCTCGCCTGATGTCATTGGAACCTCCGTAGATTTGGAGTGCAGTCTCGCCCATTGTCCATGAGATCTCACGAGATTTAGATTGAACCGTCACGCAATATCCATGAGATCTCAGGAGAAGGGCACTGACCTCTCCAAAGTTTGGGTGAGATCTCATGGGCCCTGGAGGAAAATCTCGCCCAAAGTCCAAGAGATCTCGAGGGATTTGGAGAGAAATCTCACCCAAAGCCCATGACATCTCATGAGATTGAGAGGGAATTCTCGCCCGATGTCCATGACACCTCACGGGATTTGCAGTAAAGTCTCGCCCAATGACCATGAGATATCGCGAAATTGAGAGTGAAATCTCACCTCTTTTCCATGAGATCTCAAGACATTTGGCCTGAGGTCTCCACATTTGGAAGAGAGCACACGAGATTTGGATAAAAATCTCAGCTGAATCCCAAGAGATCTCACACGATTTGGAGTGAAATCTCGCCCAAGGTCCCTGATGCCTCAAGACATTTGTAGTGAAATCTCGCCCGATGTCATTGTGACCTCAGGATATTCGGAGGGAAACCTCACCCGAATGTCCCTGAGATCAGACGAGATATTGAGTAAAATCTCACCCGATGCCCATCAGTCCCACGATATTTAGATTGAAGTCTCGCTCAATAGCCATGAGATCTCACGAGATTGGCACTGACGTCGCCAAGGTTTGGAGGAGATCTCACAAGACTGGGAGTAAAATCTCGCCCCAATTCAAGAGTTCTCACGAGAGCTGCAGTGAAATCTCGCCCAAGGTCCCTGAGATCTCACGAGATTTGTCGTGAAATCTCGCCCGATCTCATTGTGACCTCAGGAGGAATGGAGTGAAACCTCGCCTAAAATCCATGAGATGTCATGAGATTTGGAGTGAAATCTGAACCGATGCCCATGAGATCTCAGGAGCCTTGGTGGCAAATCTCGCCCGATGTCCATGAGATCTCACGAGATTTAGATTGAAAGCTCGCCCACGGTCGTCCCTGATATCTCACGAGATTTGGAGAGAAATCTGCCCGAGGTCATTGAGACCACATGGTATTTGGAGTGAAATCGCCTCCAATGTCCATGACATATCACGAGATTTGGAATGAATTCTCACGCGATGTCCATACGATCTCACGAGATTTGGACTAATCTCGCCTGATGTCCATGATTTCTCACGAGATATAGAGTGAATTCTGCCTCAATATCCTGAGATCTCACGGGATTTGGACGGAAGTCTCCAAGGATTGGATGAGAGCTCAAGAGACTTGGAGGAAATGATCCCCGAATTCCAAAGGATCTCACGAGAGTGAGAGTGGAGTGAAATCTCGCCCTAGGTCCCTTTTATCTCACGAGAGTTGAGTGAAACCTCGCCCGATGTCATTGAGACCTCACGAGATTTGGATGGAAATCTCGCCCAAGTTCGCTGATATCTCACGAGGTTTGTAGTGAAATCTCTCCCAATGTCATTGTGACCTCACGAGATTTGGAGTGAAATCTCGCCCAATGTCCAGGAGATCTCATGAGATTTGGACTGAGGTCTGCACGTTTTGGATGAGATCTCACGAGACTCGGAATAAAATCTCACCCGATGCCCATGGCATCTCATGGGATTTAGATTGAAGTCTCACGCAATAGCCACGAGATCTCACGAGATTTGGACTGAAGTCTCCAAGGTCTGGATGAGATCTCACGAGACTCGGAGGAAAATACCCTGAATTCCAAGAGATCTCACGAGAGTTGGAGTGAAATCTCAACCAAGCTTCCTGATATCTCAAGAGATTTATACTGAAATCTCGCCCGATGTCATTGGGCCCTCGCGAGATTTGGAGTGAAATATCGCGCCAGGTCTCTGATATCTCACGAGATTTGGAGTGAAATCTTGCCCAAGGCCCCTGAGAGCTCAAGAGAATTAGAGGGAAATCTCGCCCCATGTCATGGTGACCTCAAGAGATTTGGAGTGAAATCTCGCCCAATGCCCATGATCTCACGAGATTTGGAGAGAACTCTGACCCGATATCCATGAGATCTCCCGAGATTTGGAGTAAAATCTCTCCTGATGTCATGAGATCGCACGAGATTTAGAGTGCAATTTCCCTCCATGTCCATGAGATCTCACGAGATTTGGACTGAATTCTCCAAGATTCGGATGAGATCTCCGAGACGTGGAGTCAAATCTCGCTCTAACGTCCAAGAATCCTCTTGAGAGTTGGAGTGAAACCTCGCCCAAACTCCCTAACATCTCACGCGGTTTGTAGTGTCATCTCACGCGATGTCATTGAGACCTCACGAGATTTGGATGGAAATCTCGCCCAATGTCCAGGAGATCTCATGAGATTTGGACTGAGGTCTGCACGTTTTGGATGAGATCTCACGAGATTCGGAATCAAATCCCACCCGATGCCCATGCTATCTCGTGGGATTTAGATTGAAGTCTCACGCAATATGCATGAGACCTCACGAGATTTGGACGGAAGGCTCCAAGGTTTGGATGAGCTCTCACGAGACTTGGAGGAAGATAGCCCCGAATTCCAAGAGGTCTCACGCGAGAGTTGGAGTGAAATCTCGCCCAAGGCCCCTTTTCACGCACGAGAGTGGAGTGAAATTACGCCCGATAACATTGAGACCTCACGAGATTGGGATTGATATTTCGCCCAAGTTCGCTGAAATCTGACGAGGTGGGTACTGAAATCTCGCCGAAGTCATTGTGACCTCAGGAGACTTGGAGTGACATGTCACCCGATGTCCATGAGATTTCACGAAATTTGGAGTAAATTCTCGCCTGATGTCCATGAGGTCTCACGAGTTATAGATTGAAATCTCGCTCAATATCCATGAGATCTACCGAGATGCGGATTGAATTCTCCAAGGTTCGGATGAGATCTCCGAGACGTGGAGTCAAATCTCGCTCAACGTCCAAGAGTCCTCTTGAGAGTTGGAGTGAAATCTCGCCCAAACTCCCTGTTATCTCACGAGATTTGTAGTGTCATCTCACGCGATGTCATTGAGACCTCACGAGATTTCGACGGAAATCTCGCCCAGGTCCCTGAATATTACGAGATATGTAGTGAAATCTCGCCCGAAGTCATTGTGACCTCAGGAGTTGGGAGTGAAATCTCGCCCAATGTCCATGAGATCTCACGAGATGTGGAGTGAAATCTCGCCCGATATCGATGAGATCACACGAGATTTAGATGGGAAGCTCGCTCATATCCACGAGAACGCACGACGTTGGCCTTGAGGTCTCCAAGGTTTGGGTGAGATTTCACGGGATGCGAGTAAACTCTCGCCCAAAGACCATGAGACCTCACGAGATTGGGAGTGAAATCTCGCCCAAGGTCCCTGATATCTCAAGAGGTTTGGACTGAATCTCCCCCGATGTCATTGACAGCTCACGATGAACGGATAGGAATCTCGCCCAAGGTTGCTGCTATCTCACGAGATCTGTAGTGAAATCTCACCCAAACTCATTGGGACCTCAGGAGATTCGGAGTGAAATCTCCGTCGATGTCCATGCGATCTCAGGAGATTTGGTGTCAAATCTCGCCCGATGTCCATGAGAACTCACGACACATAGACTGAAACCTCGCCCAGGGTCCCTGAAAACTGACGAGATTCGGAGTGAAATCTGCCCGAGGTGATTGAGACCTCACGAGATTTGGAGTGAACTCTCCCCCGATATTCGTGAGTACTCACGAGATTTGGAGTCATCTCGCCTGAAGTCCCTGAGATCTCACAAGATAGAGATTGAATTCTCGCTCCATATCCTGAGATCTCACGAGTTTTGGCCTGAGGTCTCCAAGCATTGGATGAGATCTCACCAGCCTTGGAGTGAAATATCCGCGAGTTCCCAGAAATCTCACGAGAGTTGGAGTGAAATGTCGCCCTAGGTCCCTTTTCTCTCACGAGAGTTTAGTGAACTGTCGCCCAATGTCATTGGGACGTCCCGATATTTGGATTGAAATCTCGCCCGAGGTCGCTGATATCTCAGGAGATTCGTAGGGAAATCTCGCCCAATGTGATTGTGACCTCAGGAGATTTGGGGTGAAATCTCGCCCAATGTCCATGAGATCTCATGAGATTTAGATTAAATCTCCCTCAATATCTATGAGGCCTCGCGAGATTGGCACGGACGTCTCCAAGGTTGGATGAGATCTCACAAGACTTGGAGTAAACTCTCGCCCAAAGAACAAGAGACCTCAGCAGAGTTGGAGTGAAATCTCGCACAAGTTCCCCGATATCTCACAAGATGTGTAATGAAATCTCGCCCAATGTCGTCGAGACCTCATGAGATTTGGACTGAAATCTCGACCAGGGTCCCTGATATCTCACGAGATTTGTGGAAATCTCGCCTGATGTCATTGGAACCTCCGTAGATTTGGAGTGCAGTCTCGCCCATTGTCCATGAGATCTCACGAGATTTAGATTGAACCGTCACGCAATATCCATGAGATCTCAGGAGAAGGGCACTGACCTCTCCAAAGTTTGGGTGAGATCTCATGGGCCCTGGAGGAAAATCTCGCCCAAAGTCCAAGAGATCTCGAGGGATTTGGAGAGAAATCTCACCCAAAGCCCATGACATCTCATGAGATTGAGAGGGAATTCTCGCCCGATGTCCATGACACCTCACGGGATTTGCAGTAAAGTCTCGCCCAATGACCATGAGATATCGCGAAATTGAGAGTGAAATCTCACCTCTTTTCCATGAGATCTCAAGACATTTGGCCTGAGGTCTCCACATTTGGAAGAGAGCACACGAGATTTGGATAAAAATCTCAGCTGAATCCCAAGAGATCTCACACGATTTGGAGTGAAATCTCGCCCAAGGTCCCTGATGCCTCAAGACATTTGTAGTGAAATCTCGCCCGATGTCATTGTGACCTCAGGATATTCGGAGGGAAACCTCACCCGAATGTCCCTGAGATCAGACGAGATATTGAGTAAAATCTCACCCGATGCCCATCAGTCCCACGATATTTAGATTGAAGTCTCGCTCAATAGCCATGAGATCTCACGAGATTGGCACTGACGTCGCCAAGGTTTGGAGGAGATCTCACAAGACTGGGAGTAAAATCTCGCCCCAATTCAAGAGTTCTCACGAGAGCTGCAGTGAAATCTCGCCCAAGGTCCCTGAGATCTCACGAGATTTGTCGTGAAATCTCGCCCGATCTCATTGTGACCTCAGGAGGAATGGAGTGAAACCTCGCCTAAAATCCATGAGATGTCATGAGATTTGGAGTGAAATCTGAACCGATGCCCATGAGATCTCAGGAGCCTTGGTGGCAAATCTCGCCCGATGTCCATGAGATCTCACGAGATTTAGATTGAAAGCTCGCCCACGGTCGTCCCTGATATCTCACGAGATTTGGAGAGAAATCTGCCCGAGGTCATTGAGGCCACATGGTATTTGGAGTGAAATCGCCTCCAATGTCCATGACATATCACGAGATTTGGAATGAATTCTCACGCGATGTCCATACGATCTCACGAGATTTGGACTAATCTCGCCTGATGTCCATGATTTCTCACGAGATATAGAGTGAATTCTGCCTCAATATCCTGAGATCTCACGGGATTTGGACGGAAGTCTCCAAGGATTGGATGAGAGCTCAAGAGACTTGGAGGAAATGATCCCCGAATTCCAAAGGATCTCACGAGAGTGAGAGTGGAGTGAAATCTCGCCCTAGGTCCCTTTTATCTCACGAGAGTTGAGTGAAACCTCGCCCGATGTCATTGAGACCTCACGAGATTTGGATGGAAATCTCGCCCAAGTTCGCTGATATCTCACGAGGTTTGTAGTGAAATCTCTCCCAATGTCATTGTGACCTCACGAGATTTGGAGTGAAATCTCGCCCAATGTCCAGGAGATCTCATGAGATTTGGACTGAGGTCTGCACGTTTTGGATGAGATCTCACGAGACTCGGAATAAAATCTCACCCGATGCCCATGGCATCTCATGGGATTTAGATTGAAGTCTCACGCAATAGCCACGAGATCTCACGAGATTTGGACTGAAGTCTCCAAGGTCTGGATGAGATCTCACGAGACTCGGAGGAAAATACCCTGAATTCCAAGAGATCTCACGAGAGTTGGAGTGAAATCTCAACCAAGCTTCCTGATATCTCAAGAGATTTATACTGAAATCTCGCCCGATGTCATTGGGCCCTCGCGAGATTTGGAGTGAAATATCGCGCCAGGTCTCTGATATCTCACGAGATTTGGAGTGAAATCTTGCCCAAGGCCCCTGAGAGCTCAAGAGAATTAGAGGGAAATCTCGCCCCATGTCATGGTGACCTCAAGAGATTTGGAGTGAAATCTCGCCCAATGCCCATGATCTCACGAGATTTGGAGAGAACTCTGACCCGATATCCATGAGATCTCCCGAGATTTGGAGTAAAATCTCTCCTGATGTCATGAGATCGCACGAGATTTAGAGTGCAATTTCCCTCCATGTCCATGAGATCTCACGAGATTTGGACTGAATTCTCCAAGATTCGGATGAGATCTCCGAGACGTGGAGTCAAATCTCGCTCTAACGTCCAAGAATCCTCTTGAGAGTTGGAGTGAAACCTCGCCCAAACTCCCTAACATCTCACGCGGTTTGTAGTGTCATCTCACGCGATGTCATTGAGACCTCACGAGATTTGGATGGAAATCTCGCCCAATGTCCAGGAGATCTCATGAGATTTGGACTGAGGTCTGCACGTTTTGGATGAGATCTCACGAGATTCGGAATCAAATCCCACCCGATGCCCATGCTATCTCGTGGGATTTAGATTGAAGTCTCACGCAATATGCATGAGACCTCACGAGATTTGGACGGAAGGCTCCAAGGTTTGGATGAGCTCTCACGAGACTTGGAGGAAGATAGCCCCGAATTCCAAGAGGTCTCACGCGAGAGTTGGAGTGAAATCTCGCCCAAGGCCCCTTTTCACGCACGAGAGTGGAGTGAAATTACGCCCGATAACATTGAGACCTCACGAGATTGGGATTGATATTTCGCCCAAGTTCGCTGAAATCTGACGAGGTGGGTACTGAAATCTCGCCGAAGTCATTGTGACCTCAGGAGACTTGGAGTGACATGTCACCCGATGTCCATGAGATTTCACGAAATTTGGAGTAAATTCTCGCCTGATGTCCATGAGGTCTCACGAGTTATAGATTGAAATCTCGCTCAATATCCATGAGATCTACCGAGATGCGGATTGAATTCTCCAAGGTTCGGATGAGATCTCCGAGACGTGGAGTCAAATCTCGCTCAACGTCCAAGAGTCCTCTTGAGAGTTGGAGTGAAATCTCGCCCAAACTCCCTGTTATCTCACGAGATTTGTAGTGTCATCTCACGCGATGTCATTGAGACCTCACGAGATTTCGACGGAAATCTCGCCCAGGTCCCTGAATATTACGAGATATGTAGTGAAATCTCGCCCGAAGTCATTGTGACCTCAGGAGTTGGGAGTGAAATCTCGCCCAATGTCCATGAGATCTCACGAGATGTGGAGTGAAATCTCGCCCGATATCGATGAGATCACACGAGATTTAGATGGGAAGCTCGCTCATATCCACGAGAACGCACGACGTTGGCCTTGAGGTCTCCAAGGTTTGGGTGAGATTTCACGGGATGCGAGTAAACTCTCGCCCAAAGACCATGAGACCTCACGAGATTGGGAGTGAAATCTCGCCCAAGGTCCCTGATATCTCAAGAGGTTTGGACTGAATCTCCCCCGATGTCATTGACAGCTCACGATGAACGGATAGGAATCTCGCCCAAGGTTGCTGCTATCTCACGAGATCTGTAGTGAAATCTCACCCAAACTCATTGGGACCTCAGGAGATTCGGAGTGAAATCTCCGTCGATGTCCATGCGATCTCAGGAGATTTGGTGTCAAATCTCGCCCGATGTCCATGAGAACTCACGACACATAGACTGAAACCTCGCCCAGGGTCCCTGAAAACTGACGAGATTCGGAGTGAAATCTGCCCGAGGTGATTGAGACCTCACGAGATTTGGAGTGAACTCTCCCCCGATATTCGTGAGTACTCACGAGATTTGGAGTCATCTCGCCTGAAGTCCCTGAGATCTCACAAGATAGAGATTGAATTCTCGCTCCATATCCTGAGATCTCACGAGTTTTGGCCTGAGGTCTCCAAGCATTGGATGAGATCTCACCAGCCTTGGAGTGAAATATCCGCGAGTTCCCAGAAATCTCACGAGAGTTGGAGTGAAATGTCGCCCTAGGTCCCTTTTCTCTCACGAGAGTTTAGTGAACTGTCGCCCAATGTCATTGGGACGTCCCGATATTTGGATTGAAATCTCGCCCGAGGTCGCTGATATCTCAGGAGATTCGTAGGGAAATCTCGCCCAATGTGATTGTGACCTCAGGAGATTTGGGGTGAAATCTCGCCCAATGTCCATGAGATCTCATGAGATTTAGATTAAATCTCCCTCAATATCTATGAGGCCTCGCGAGATTGGCACGGACGTCTCCAAGGTTGGATGAGATCTCACAAGACTTGGAGTAAACTCTCGCCCAAAGAACAAGAGACCTCAGCAGAGTTGGAGTGAAATCTCGCACAAGTTCCCCGATATCTCACAAGATGTGTAATGAAATCTCGCCCAATGTCGTCGAGACCTCATGAGATTTGGACTGAAATCTCGACCAGGGTCCCTGATATCTCACGAGATTTGTGGAAATCTCGCCTGATGTCATTGGAACCTCCGTAGATTTGGAGTGCAGTCTCGCCCATTGTCCATGAGATCTCACGAGATTTAGATTGAACCGTCACGCAATATCCATGAGATCTCAGGAGAAGGGCACTGACCTCTCCAAAGTTTGGGTGAGATCTCATGGGCCCTGGAGGAAAATCTCGCCCAAAGTCCAAGAGATCTCGAGGGATTTGGAGAGAAATCTCACCCAAAGCCCATGACATCTCATGAGATTGAGAGGGAATTCTCGCCCGATGTCCATGACACCTCACGGGATTTGCAGTAAAGTCTCGCCCAATGACCATGAGATATCGCGAAATTGAGAGTGAAATCTCACCTCTTTTCCATGAGATCTCAAGACATTTGGCCTGAGGTCTCCACATTTGGAAGAGAGCACACGAGATTTGGATAAAAATCTCAGCTGAATCCCAAGAGATCTCACACGATTTGGAGTGAAATCTCGCCCAAGGTCCCTGATGCCTCAAGACATTTGTAGTGAAATCTCGCCCGATGTCATTGTGACCTCAGGATATTCGGAGGGAAACCTCACCCGAATGTCCCTGAGATCAGACGAGATATTGAGTAAAATCTCACCCGATGCCCATCAGTCCCACGATATTTAGATTGAAGTCTCGCTCAATAGCCATGAGATCTCACGAGATTGGCACTGACGTCGCCAAGGTTTGGAGGAGATCTCACAAGACTGGGAGTAAAATCTCGCCCCAATTCAAGAGTTCTCACGAGAGCTGCAGTGAAATCTCGCCCAAGGTCCCTGAGATCTCACGAGATTTGTCGTGAAATCTCGCCCGATCTCATTGTGACCTCAGGAGGAATGGAGTGAAACCTCGCCTAAAATCCATGAGATGTCATGAGATTTGGAGTGAAATCTGAACCGATGCCCATGAGATCTCAGGAGCCTTGGTGGCAAATCTCGCCCGATGTCCATGAGATCTCACGAGATTTAGATTGAAAGCTCGCCCACGGTCGTCCCTGATATCTCACGAGATTTGGAGAGAAATCTGCCCGAGGTCATTGAGGCCACATGGTATTTGGAGTGAAATCGCCTCCAATGTCCATGACATATCACGAGATTTGGAATGAATTCTCACGCGATGTCCATACGATCTCACGAGATTTGGACTAATCTCGCCTGATGTCCATGATTTCTCACGAGATATAGAGTGAATTCTGCCTCAATATCCTGAGATCTCACGGGATTTGGACGGAAGTCTCCAAGGATTGGATGAGAGCTCAAGAGACTTGGAGGAAATGATCCCCGAATTCCAAAGGATCTCACGAGAGTGAGAGTGGAGTGAAATCTCGCCCTAGGTCCCTTTTATCTCACGAGAGTTGAGTGAAACCTCGCCCGATGTCATTGAGACCTCACGAGATTTGGATGGAAATCTCGCCCAAGTTCGCTGATATCTCACGAGGTTTGTAGTGAAATCTCTCCCAATGTCATTGTGACCTCACGAGATTTGGAGTGAAATCTCGCCCAATGTCCAGGAGATCTCATGAGATTTGGACTGAGGTCTGCACGTTTTGGATGAGATCTCACGAGACTCGGAATAAAATCTCACCCGATGCCCATGGCATCTCATGGGATTTAGATTGAAGTCTCACGCAATAGCCACGAGATCTCACGAGATTTGGACTGAAGTCTCCAAGGTCTGGATGAGATCTCACGAGACTCGGAGGAAAATACCCTGAATTCCAAGAGATCTCACGAGAGTTGGAGTGAAATCTCAACCAAGCTTCCTGATATCTCAAGAGATTTATACTGAAATCTCGCCCGATGTCATTGGGCCCTCGCGAGATTTGGAGTGAAATATCGCGCCAGGTCTCTGATATCTCACGAGATTTGGAGTGAAATCTTGCCCAAGGCCCCTGAGAGCTCAAGAGAATTAGAGGGAAATCTCGCCCCATGTCATGGTGACCTCAAGAGATTTGGAGTGAAATCTCGCCCAATGCCCATGATCTCACGAGATTTGGAGAGAACTCTGACCCGATATCCATGAGATCTCCCGAGATTTGGAGTAAAATCTCTCCTGATGTCATGAGATCGCACGAGATTTAGAGTGCAATTTCCCTCCATGTCCATGAGATCTCACGAGATTTGGACTGAATTCTCCAAGATTCGGATGAGATCTCCGAGACGTGGAGTCAAATCTCGCTCTAACGTCCAAGAATCCTCTTGAGAGTTGGAGTGAAACCTCGCCCAAACTCCCTAACATCTCACGCGGTTTGTAGTGTCATCTCACGCGATGTCATTGAGACCTCACGAGATTTGGATGGAAATCTCGCCCAATGTCCAGGAGATCTCATGAGATTTGGACTGAGGTCTGCACGTTTTGGATGAGATCTCACGAGATTCGGAATCAAATCCCACCCGATGCCCATGCTATCTCGTGGGATTTAGATTGAAGTCTCACGCAATATGCATGAGACCTCACGAGATTTGGACGGAAGGCTCCAAGGTTTGGATGAGCTCTCACGAGACTTGGAGGAAGATAGCCCCGAATTCCAAGAGGTCTCACGCGAGAGTTGGAGTGAAATCTCGCCCAAGGCCCCTTTTCACGCACGAGAGTGGAGTGAAATTACGCCCGATAACATTGAGACCTCACGAGATTGGGATTGATATTTCGCCCAAGTTCGCTGAAATCTGACGAGGTGGGTACTGAAATCTCGCCGAAGTCATTGTGACCTCAGGAGACTTGGAGTGACATGTCACCCGATGTCCATGAGATTTCACGAAATTTGGAGTAAATTCTCGCCTGATGTCCATGAGGTCTCACGAGTTATAGATTGAAATCTCGCTCAATATCCATGAGATCTACCGAGATGCGGATTGAATTCTCCAAGGTTCGGATGAGATCTCCGAGACGTGGAGTCAAATCTCGCTCAACGTCCAAGAGTCCTCTTGAGAGTTGGAGTGAAATCTCGCCCAAACTCCCTGTTATCTCACGAGATTTGTAGTGTCATCTCACGCGATGTCATTGAGACCTCACGAGATTTCGACGGAAATCTCGCCCAGGTCCCTGAATATTACGAGATATGTAGTGAAATCTCGCCCGAAGTCATTGTGACCTCAGGAGTTGGGAGTGAAATCTCGCCCAATGTCCATGAGATCTCACGAGATGTGGAGTGAAATCTCGCCCGATATCGATGAGATCACACGAGATTTAGATGGGAAGCTCGCTCATATCCACGAGAACGCACGACGTTGGCCTTGAGGTCTCCAAGGTTTGGGTGAGATTTCACGGGATGCGAGTAAACTCTCGCCCAAAGACCATGAGACCTCACGAGATTGGGAGTGAAATCTCGCCCAAGGTCCCTGATATCTCAAGAGGTTTGGACTGAATCTCCCCCGATGTCATTGACAGCTCACGATGAACGGATAGGAATCTCGCCCAAGGTTGCTGCTATCTCACGAGATCTGTAGTGAAATCTCACCCAAACTCATTGGGACCTCAGGAGATTCGGAGTGAAATCTCCGTCGATGTCCATGCGATCTCAGGAGATTTGGTGTCAAATCTCGCCCGATGTCCATGAGAACTCACGACACATAGACTGAAACCTCGCCCAGGGTCCCTGAAAACTGACGAGATTCGGAGTGAAATCTGCCCGAGGTGATTGAGACCTCACGAGATTTGGAGTGAACTCTCCCCCGATATTCGTGAGTACTCACGAGATTTGGAGTCATCTCGCCTGAAGTCCCTGAGATCTCACAAGATAGAGATTGAATTCTCGCTCCATATCCTGAGATCTCACGAGTTTTGGCCTGAGGTCTCCAAGCATTGGATGAGATCTCACCAGCCTTGGAGTGAAATATCCGCGAGTTCCCAGAAATCTCACGAGAGTTGGAGTGAAATGTCGCCCTAGGTCCCTTTTCTCTCACGAGAGTTTAGTGAACTGTCGCCCAATGTCATTGGGACGTCCCGATATTTGGATTGAAATCTCGCCCGAGGTCGCTGATATCTCAGGAGATTCGTAGGGAAATCTCGCCCAATGTGATTGTGACCTCAGGAGATTTGGGGTGAAATCTCGCCCAATGTCCATGAGATCTCATGAGATTTAGATTAAATCTCCCTCAATATCTATGAGGCCTCGCGAGATTGGCACGGACGTCTCCAAGGTTGGATGAGATCTCACAAGACTTGGAGTAAACTCTCGCCCAAAGAACAAGAGACCTCAGCAGAGTTGGAGTGAAATCTCGCACAAGTTCCCCGATATCTCACAAGATGTGTAATGAAATCTCGCCCAATGTCGTCGAGACCTCATGAGATTTGGACTGAAATCTCGACCAGGGTCCCTGATATCTCACGAGATTTGTGGAAATCTCGCCTGATGTCATTGGAACCTCCGTAGATTTGGAGTGCAGTCTCGCCCATTGTCCATGAGATCTCACGAGATTTAGATTGAACCGTCACGCAATATCCATGAGATCTCAGGAGAAGGGCACTGACCTCTCCAAAGTTTGGGTGAGATCTCATGGGCCCTGGAGGAAAATCTCGCCCAAAGTCCAAGAGATCTCGAGGGATTTGGAGAGAAATCTCACCCAAAGCCCATGACATCTCATGAGATTGAGAGGGAATTCTCGCCCGATGTCCATGACACCTCACGGGATTTGCAGTAAAGTCTCGCCCAATGACCATGAGATATCGCGAAATTGAGAGTGAAATCTCACCTCTTTTCCATGAGATCTCAAGACATTTGGCCTGAGGTCTCCACATTTGGAAGAGAGCACACGAGATTTGGATAAAAATCTCAGCTGAATCCCAAGAGATCTCACACGATTTGGAGTGAAATCTCGCCCAAGGTCCCTGATGCCTCAAGACATTTGTAGTGAAATCTCGCCCGATGTCATTGTGACCTCAGGATATTCGGAGGGAAACCTCACCCGAATGTCCCTGAGATCAGACGAGATATTGAGTAAAATCTCACCCGATGCCCATCAGTCCCACGATATTTAGATTGAAGTCTCGCTCAATAGCCATGAGATCTCACGAGATTGGCACTGACGTCGCCAAGGTTTGGAGGAGATCTCACAAGACTGGGAGTAAAATCTCGCCCCAATTCAAGAGTTCTCACGAGAGCTGCAGTGAAATCTCGCCCAAGGTCCCTGAGATCTCACGAGATTTGTCGTGAAATCTCGCCCGATCTCATTGTGACCTCAGGAGGAATGGAGTGAAACCTCGCCTAAAATCCATGAGATGTCATGAGATTTGGAGTGAAATCTGAACCGATGCCCATGAGATCTCAGGAGCCTTGGTGGCAAATCTCGCCCGATGTCCATGAGATCTCACGAGATTTAGATTGAAAGCTCGCCCACGGTCGTCCCTGATATCTCACGAGATTTGGAGAGAAATCTGCCCGAGGTCATTGAGGCCACATGGTATTTGGAGTGAAATCGCCTCCAATGTCCATGACATATCACGAGATTTGGAATGAATTCTCACGCGATGTCCATACGATCTCACGAGATTTGGACTAATCTCGCCTGATGTCCATGATTTCTCACGAGATATAGAGTGAATTCTGCCTCAATATCCTGAGATCTCACGGGATTTGGACGGAAGTCTCCAAGGATTGGATGAGAGCTCAAGAGACTTGGAGGAAATGATCCCCGAATTCCAAAGGATCTCACGAGAGTGAGAGTGGAGTGAAATCTCGCCCTAGGTCCCTTTTATCTCACGAGAGTTGAGTGAAACCTCGCCCGATGTCATTGAGACCTCACGAGATTTGGATGGAAATCTCGCCCAAGTTCGCTGATATCTCACGAGGTTTGTAGTGAAATCTCTCCCAATGTCATTGTGACCTCACGAGATTTGGAGTGAAATCTCGCCCAATGTCCAGGAGATCTCATGAGATTTGGACTGAGGTCTGCACGTTTTGGATGAGATCTCACGAGACTCGGAATAAAATCTCACCCGATGCCCATGGCATCTCATGGGATTTAGATTGAAGTCTCACGCAATAGCCACGAGATCTCACGAGATTTGGACTGAAGTCTCCAAGGTCTGGATGAGATCTCACGAGACTCGGAGGAAAATACCCTGAATTCCAAGAGATCTCACGAGAGTTGGAGTGAAATCTCAACCAAGCTTCCTGATATCTCAAGAGATTTATACTGAAATCTCGCCCGATGTCATTGGGCCCTCGCGAGATTTGGAGTGAAATATCGCGCCAGGTCTCTGATATCTCACGAGATTTGGAGTGAAATCTTGCCCAAGGCCCCTGAGAGCTCAAGAGAATTAGAGGGAAATCTCGCCCCATGTCATGGTGACCTCAAGAGATTTGGAGTGAAATCTCGCCCAATGCCCATGATCTCACGAGATTTGGAGAGAACTCTGACCCGATATCCATGAGATCTCCCGAGATTTGGAGTAAAATCTCTCCTGATGTCATGAGATCGCACGAGATTTAGAGTGCAATTTCCCTCCATGTCCATGAGATCTCACGAGATTTGGACTGAATTCTCCAAGATTCGGATGAGATCTCCGAGACGTGGAGTCAAATCTCGCTCTAACGTCCAAGAATCCTCTTGAGAGTTGGAGTGAAACCTCGCCCAAACTCCCTAACATCTCACGCGGTTTGTAGTGTCATCTCACGCGATGTCATTGAGACCTCACGAGATTTGGATGGAAATCTCGCCCAATGTCCAGGAGATCTCATGAGATTTGGACTGAGGTCTGCACGTTTTGGATGAGATCTCACGAGATTCGGAATCAAATCCCACCCGATGCCCATGCTATCTCGTGGGATTTAGATTGAAGTCTCACGCAATATGCATGAGACCTCACGAGATTTGGACGGAAGGCTCCAAGGTTTGGATGAGCTCTCACGAGACTTGGAGGAAGATAGCCCCGAATTCCAAGAGGTCTCACGCGAGAGTTGGAGTGAAATCTCGCCCAAGGCCCCTTTTCACGCACGAGAGTGGAGTGAAATTACGCCCGATAACATTGAGACCTCACGAGATTGGGATTGATATTTCGCCCAAGTTCGCTGAAATCTGACGAGGTGGGTACTGAAATCTCGCCGAAGTCATTGTGACCTCAGGAGACTTGGAGTGACATGTCACCCGATGTCCATGAGATTTCACGAAATTTGGAGTAAATTCTCGCCTGATGTCCATGAGGTCTCACGAGTTATAGATTGAAATCTCGCTCAATATCCATGAGATCTACCGAGATGCGGATTGAATTCTCCAAGGTTCGGATGAGATCTCCGAGACGTGGAGTCAAATCTCGCTCAACGTCCAAGAGTCCTCTTGAGAGTTGGAGTGAAATCTCGCCCAAACTCCCTGTTATCTCACGAGATTTGTAGTGTCATCTCACGCGATGTCATTGAGACCTCACGAGATTTCGACGGAAATCTCGCCCAGGTCCCTGAATATTACGAGATATGTAGTGAAATCTCGCCCGAAGTCATTGTGACCTCAGGAGTTGGGAGTGAAATCTCGCCCAATGTCCATGAGATCTCACGAGATGTGGAGTGAAATCTCGCCCGATATCGATGAGATCACACGAGATTTAGATGGGAAGCTCGCTCATATCCACGAGAACGCACGACGTTGGCCTTGAGGTCTCCAAGGTTTGGGTGAGATTTCACGGGATGCGAGTAAACTCTCGCCCAAAGACCATGAGACCTCACGAGATTGGGAGTGAAATCTCGCCCAAGGTCCCTGATATCTCAAGAGGTTTGGACTGAATCTCCCCCGATGTCATTGACAGCTCACGATGAACGGATAGGAATCTCGCCCAAGGTTGCTGCTATCTCACGAGATCTGTAGTGAAATCTCACCCAAACTCATTGGGACCTCAGGAGATTCGGAGTGAAATCTCCGTCGATGTCCATGCGATCTCAGGAGATTTGGTGTCAAATCTCGCCCGATGTCCATGAGAACTCACGACACATAGACTGAAACCTCGCCCAGGGTCCCTGAAAACTGACGAGATTCGGAGTGAAATCTGCCCGAGGTGATTGAGACCTCACGAGATTTGGAGTGAACTCTCCCCCGATATTCGTGAGTACTCACGAGATTTGGAGTCATCTCGCCTGAAGTCCCTGAGATCTCACAAGATAGAGATTGAATTCTCGCTCCATATCCTGAGATCTCACGAGTTTTGGCCTGAGGTCTCCAAGCATTGGATGAGATCTCACCAGCCTTGGAGTGAAATATCCGCGAGTTCCCAGAAATCTCACGAGAGTTGGAGTGAAATGTCGCCCTAGGTCCCTTTTCTCTCACGAGAGTTTAGTGAACTGTCGCCCAATGTCATTGGGACGTCCCGATATTTGGATTGAAATCTCGCCCGAGGTCGCTGATATCTCAGGAGATTCGTAGGGAAATCTCGCCCAATGTGATTGTGACCTCAGGAGATTTGGGGTGAAATCTCGCCCAATGTCCATGAGATCTCATGAGATTTAGATTAAATCTCCCTCAATATCTATGAGGCCTCGCGAGATTGGCACGGACGTCTCCAAGGTTGGATGAGATCTCACAAGACTTGGAGTAAACTCTCGCCCAAAGAACAAGAGACCTCAGCAGAGTTGGAGTGAAATCTCGCACAAGTTCCCCGATATCTCACAAGATGTGTAATGAAATCTCGCCCAATGTCGTCGAGACCTCATGAGATTTGGACTGAAATCTCGACCAGGGTCCCTGATATCTCACGAGATTTGTGGAAATCTCGCCTGATGTCATTGGAACCTCCGTAGATTTGGAGTGCAGTCTCGCCCATTGTCCATGAGATCTCACGAGATTTAGATTGAACCGTCACGCAATATCCATGAGATCTCAGGAGAAGGGCACTGACCTCTCCAAAGTTTGGGTGAGATCTCATGGGCCCTGGAGGAAAATCTCGCCCAAAGTCCAAGAGATCTCGAGGGATTTGGAGAGAAATCTCACCCAAAGCCCATGACATCTCATGAGATTGAGAGGGAATTCTCGCCCGATGTCCATGACACCTCACGGGATTTGCAGTAAAGTCTCGCCCAATGACCATGAGATATCGCGAAATTGAGAGTGAAATCTCACCTCTTTTCCATGAGATCTCAAGACATTTGGCCTGAGGTCTCCACATTTGGAAGAGAGCACACGAGATTTGGATAAAAATCTCAGCTGAATCCCAAGAGATCTCACACGATTTGGAGTGAAATCTCGCCCAAGGTCCCTGATGCCTCAAGACATTTGTAGTGAAATCTCGCCCGATGTCATTGTGACCTCAGGATATTCGGAGGGAAACCTCACCCGAATGTCCCTGAGATCAGACGAGATATTGAGTAAAATCTCACCCGATGCCCATCAGTCCCACGATATTTAGATTGAAGTCTCGCTCAATAGCCATGAGATCTCACGAGATTGGCACTGACGTCGCCAAGGTTTGGAGGAGATCTCACAAGACTGGGAGTAAAATCTCGCCCCAATTCAAGAGTTCTCACGAGAGCTGCAGTGAAATCTCGCCCAAGGTCCCTGAGATCTCACGAGATTTGTCGTGAAATCTCGCCCGATCTCATTGTGACCTCAGGAGGAATGGAGTGAAACCTCGCCTAAAATCCATGAGATGTCATGAGATTTGGAGTGAAATCTGAACCGATGCCCATGAGATCTCAGGAGCCTTGGTGGCAAATCTCGCCCGATGTCCATGAGATCTCACGAGATTTAGATTGAAAGCTCGCCCACGGTCGTCCCTGATATCTCACGAGATTTGGAGAGAAATCTGCCCGAGGTCATTGAGGCCACATGGTATTTGGAGTGAAATCGCCTCCAATGTCCATGACATATCACGAGATTTGGAATGAATTCTCACGCGATGTCCATACGATCTCACGAGATTTGGACTAATCTCGCCTGATGTCCATGATTTCTCACGAGATATAGAGTGAATTCTGCCTCAATATCCTGAGATCTCACGGGATTTGGACGGAAGTCTCCAAGGATTGGATGAGAGCTCAAGAGACTTGGAGGAAATGATCCCCGAATTCCAAAGGATCTCACGAGAGTGAGAGTGGAGTGAAATCTCGCCCTAGGTCCCTTTTATCTCACGAGAGTTGAGTGAAACCTCGCCCGATGTCATTGAGACCTCACGAGATTTGGATGGAAATCTCGCCCAAGTTCGCTGATATCTCACGAGGTTTGTAGTGAAATCTCTCCCAATGTCATTGTGACCTCACGAGATTTGGAGTGAAATCTCGCCCAATGTCCAGGAGATCTCATGAGATTTGGACTGAGGTCTGCACGTTTTGGATGAGATCTCACGAGACTCGGAATAAAATCTCACCCGATGCCCATGGCATCTCATGGGATTTAGATTGAAGTCTCACGCAATAGCCACGAGATCTCACGAGATTTGGACTGAAGTCTCCAAGGTCTGGATGAGATCTCACGAGACTCGGAGGAAAATACCCTGAATTCCAAGAGATCTCACGAGAGTTGGAGTGAAATCTCAACCAAGCTTCCTGATATCTCAAGAGATTTATACTGAAATCTCGCCCGATGTCATTGGGCCCTCGCGAGATTTGGAGTGAAATATCGCGCCAGGTCTCTGATATCTCACGAGATTTGGAGTGAAATCTTGCCCAAGGCCCCTGAGAGCTCAAGAGAATTAGAGGGAAATCTCGCCCCATGTCATGGTGACCTCAAGAGATTTGGAGTGAAATCTCGCCCAATGCCCATGATCTCACGAGATTTGGAGAGAACTCTGACCCGATATCCATGAGATCTCCCGAGATTTGGAGTAAAATCTCTCCTGATGTCATGAGATCGCACGAGATTTAGAGTGCAATTTCCCTCCATGTCCATGAGATCTCACGAGATTTGGACTGAATTCTCCAAGATTCGGATGAGATCTCCGAGACGTGGAGTCAAATCTCGCTCTAACGTCCAAGAATCCTCTTGAGAGTTGGAGTGAAACCTCGCCCAAACTCCCTAACATCTCACGCGGTTTGTAGTGTCATCTCACGCGATGTCATTGAGACCTCACGAGATTTGGATGGAAATCTCGCCCAATGTCCAGGAGATCTCATGAGATTTGGACTGAGGTCTGCACGTTTTGGATGAGATCTCACGAGATTCGGAATCAAATCCCACCCGATGCCCATGCTATCTCGTGGGATTTAGATTGAAGTCTCACGCAATATGCATGAGACCTCACGAGATTTGGACGGAAGGCTCCAAGGTTTGGATGAGCTCTCACGAGACTTGGAGGAAGATAGCCCCGAATTCCAAGAGGTCTCACGCGAGAGTTGGAGTGAAATCTCGCCCAAGGCCCCTTTTCACGCACGAGAGTGGAGTGAAATTACGCCCGATAACATTGAGACCTCACGAGATTGGGATTGATATTTCGCCCAAGTTCGCTGAAATCTGACGAGGTGGGTACTGAAATCTCGCCGAAGTCATTGTGACCTCAGGAGACTTGGAGTGACATGTCACCCGATGTCCATGAGATTTCACGAAATTTGGAGTAAATTCTCGCCTGATGTCCATGAGGTCTCACGAGTTATAGATTGAAATCTCGCTCAATATCCATGAGATCTACCGAGATGCGGATTGAATTCTCCAAGGTTCGGATGAGATCTCCGAGACGTGGAGTCAAATCTCGCTCAACGTCCAAGAGTCCTCTTGAGAGTTGGAGTGAAATCTCGCCCAAACTCCCTGTTATCTCACGAGATTTGTAGTGTCATCTCACGCGATGTCATTGAGACCTCACGAGATTTCGACGGAAATCTCGCCCAGGTCCCTGAATATTACGAGATATGTAGTGAAATCTCGCCCGAAGTCATTGTGACCTCAGGAGTTGGGAGTGAAATCTCGCCCAATGTCCATGAGATCTCACGAGATGTGGAGTGAAATCTCGCCCGATATCGATGAGATCACACGAGATTTAGATGGGAAGCTCGCTCATATCCACGAGAACGCACGACGTTGGCCTTGAGGTCTCCAAGGTTTGGGTGAGATTTCACGGGATGCGAGTAAACTCTCGCCCAAAGACCATGAGACCTCACGAGATTGGGAGTGAAATCTCGCCCAAGGTCCCTGATATCTCAAGAGGTTTGGACTGAATCTCCCCCGATGTCATTGACAGCTCACGATGAACGGATAGGAATCTCGCCCAAGGTTGCTGCTATCTCACGAGATCTGTAGTGAAATCTCACCCAAACTCATTGGGACCTCAGGAGATTCGGAGTGAAATCTCCGTCGATGTCCATGCGATCTCAGGAGATTTGGTGTCAAATCTCGCCCGATGTCCATGAGAACTCACGACACATAGACTGAAACCTCGCCCAGGGTCCCTGAAAACTGACGAGATTCGGAGTGAAATCTGCCCGAGGTGATTGAGACCTCACGAGATTTGGAGTGAACTCTCCCCCGATATTCGTGAGTACTCACGAGATTTGGAGTCATCTCGCCTGAAGTCCCTGAGATCTCACAAGATAGAGATTGAATTCTCGCTCCATATCCTGAGATCTCACGAGTTTTGGCCTGAGGTCTCCAAGCATTGGATGAGATCTCACCAGCCTTGGAGTGAAATATCCGCGAGTTCCCAGAAATCTCACGAGAGTTGGAGTGAAATGTCGCCCTAGGTCCCTTTTCTCTCACGAGAGTTTAGTGAACTGTCGCCCAATGTCATTGGGACGTCCCGATATTTGGATTGAAATCTCGCCCGAGGTCGCTGATATCTCAGGAGATTCGTAGGGAAATCTCGCCCAATGTGATTGTGACCTCAGGAGATTTGGGGTGAAATCTCGCCCAATGTCCATGAGATCTCATGAGATTTAGATTAAATCTCCCTCAATATCTATGAGGCCTCGCGAGATTGGCACGGACGTCTCCAAGGTTGGATGAGATCTCACAAGACTTGGAGTAAACTCTCGCCCAAAGAACAAGAGACCTCAGCAGAGTTGGAGTGAAATCTCGCACAAGTTCCCCGATATCTCACAAGATGTGTAATGAAATCTCGCCCAATGTCGTCGAGACCTCATGAGATTTGGACTGAAATCTCGACCAGGGTCCCTGATATCTCACGAGATTTGTGGAAATCTCGCCTGATGTCATTGGAACCTCCGTAGATTTGGAGTGCAGTCTCGCCCATTGTCCATGAGATCTCACGAGATTTAGATTGAACCGTCACGCAATATCCATGAGATCTCAGGAGAAGGGCACTGACCTCTCCAAAGTTTGGGTGAGATCTCATGGGCCCTGGAGGAAAATCTCGCCCAAAGTCCAAGAGATCTCGAGGGATTTGGAGAGAAATCTCACCCAAAGCCCATGACATCTCATGAGATTGAGAGGGAATTCTCGCCCGATGTCCATGACACCTCACGGGATTTGCAGTAAAGTCTCGCCCAATGACCATGAGATATCGCGAAATTGAGAGTGAAATCTCACCTCTTTTCCATGAGATCTCAAGACATTTGGCCTGAGGTCTCCACATTTGGAAGAGAGCACACGAGATTTGGATAAAAATCTCAGCTGAATCCCAAGAGATCTCACACGATTTGGAGTGAAATCTCGCCCAAGGTCCCTGATGCCTCAAGACATTTGTAGTGAAATCTCGCCCGATGTCATTGTGACCTCAGGATATTCGGAGGGAAACCTCACCCGAATGTCCCTGAGATCAGACGAGATATTGAGTAAAATCTCACCCGATGCCCATCAGTCCCACGATATTTAGATTGAAGTCTCGCTCAATAGCCATGAGATCTCACGAGATTGGCACTGACGTCGCCAAGGTTTGGAGGAGATCTCACAAGACTGGGAGTAAAATCTCGCCCCAATTCAAGAGTTCTCACGAGAGCTGCAGTGAAATCTCGCCCAAGGTCCCTGAGATCTCACGAGATTTGTCGTGAAATCTCGCCCGATCTCATTGTGACCTCAGGAGGAATGGAGTGAAACCTCGCCTAAAATCCATGAGATGTCATGAGATTTGGAGTGAAATCTGAACCGATGCCCATGAGATCTCAGGAGCCTTGGTGGCAAATCTCGCCCGATGTCCATGAGATCTCACGAGATTTAGATTGAAAGCTCGCCCACGGTCGTCCCTGATATCTCACGAGATTTGGAGAGAAATCTGCCCGAGGTCATTGAGGCCACATGGTATTTGGAGTGAAATCGCCTCCAATGTCCATGACATATCACGAGATTTGGAATGAATTCTCACGCGATGTCCATACGATCTCACGAGATTTGGACTAATCTCGCCTGATGTCCATGATTTCTCACGAGATATAGAGTGAATTCTGCCTCAATATCCTGAGATCTCACGGGATTTGGACGGAAGTCTCCAAGGATTGGATGAGAGCTCAAGAGACTTGGAGGAAATGATCCCCGAATTCCAAAGGATCTCACGAGAGTGAGAGTGGAGTGAAATCTCGCCCTAGGTCCCTTTTATCTCACGAGAGTTGAGTGAAACCTCGCCCGATGTCATTGAGACCTCACGAGATTTGGATGGAAATCTCGCCCAAGTTCGCTGATATCTCACGAGGTTTGTAGTGAAATCTCTCCCAATGTCATTGTGACCTCACGAGATTTGGAGTGAAATCTCGCCCAATGTCCAGGAGATCTCATGAGATTTGGACTGAGGTCTGCACGTTTTGGATGAGATCTCACGAGACTCGGAATAAAATCTCACCCGATGCCCATGGCATCTCATGGGATTTAGATTGAAGTCTCACGCAATAGCCACGAGATCTCACGAGATTTGGACTGAAGTCTCCAAGGTCTGGATGAGATCTCACGAGACTCGGAGGAAAATACCCTGAATTCCAAGAGATCTCACGAGAGTTGGAGTGAAATCTCAACCAAGCTTCCTGATATCTCAAGAGATTTATACTGAAATCTCGCCCGATGTCATTGGGCCCTCGCGAGATTTGGAGTGAAATATCACGCCAGGTCTCTGATATCTCACGAGATTTGGAGTGAAATCTTGCCCAAGGCCCCTGAGAGCTCAAGAGAATTAGAGGGAAATCTCGCCCCATGTCATGGTGACCTCAAGAGATTTGGAGTGAAATCTCGCCCAATGCCCATGATCTCACGAGATTTGGAGAGAACTCTGACCCGATATCCATGAGATCTCCCGAGATTTGGAGTAAAATCTCTCCTGATGTCATGAGATCGCACGAGATTTAGAGTGCAATTTCCCTCCATGTCCATGAGATCTCACGAGATTTGGACTGAATTCTCCAAGATTCGGATGAGATCTCCGAGACGTGGAGTCAAATCTCGCTCTAACGTCCAAGAATCCTCTTGAGAGTTGGAGTGAAACCTCGCCCAAACTCCCTAACATCTCACGCGGTTTGTAGTGTCATCTCACGCGATGTCATTGAGACCTCACGAGATTTGGATGGAAATCTCGCCCAATGTCCAGGAGATCTCATGAGATTTGGACTGAGGTCTGCACGTTTTGGATGAGATCTCACGAGATTCGGAATCAAATCCCACCCGATGCCCATGCTATCTCGTGGGATTTAGATTGAAGTCTCACGCAATATGCATGAGACCTCACGAGATTTGGACGGAAGGCTCCAAGGTTTGGATGAGCTCTCACGAGACTTGGAGGAAGATAGCCCCGAATTCCAAGAGGTCTCACGCGAGAGTTGGAGTGAAATCTCGCCCAAGGCCCCTTTTCACGCACGAGAGTGGAGTGAAATTACGCCCGATAACATTGAGACCTCACGAGATTGGGATTGATATTTCGCCCAAGTTCGCTGAAATCTGACGAGGTGGGTACTGAAATCTCGCCGAAGTCATTGTGACCTCAGGAGACTTGGAGTGACATGTCACCCGATGTCCATGAGATTTCACGAAATTTGGAGTAAATTCTCGCCTGATGTCCATGAGGTCTCACGAGTTATAGATTGAAATCTCGCTCAATATCCATGAGATCTACCGAGATGCGGATTGAATTCTCCAAGGTTCGGATGAGATCTCCGAGACGTGGAGTCAAATCTCGCTCAACGTCCAAGAGTCCTCTTGAGAGTTGGAGTGAAATCTCGCCCAAACTCCCTGTTATCTCACGAGATTTGTAGTGTCATCTCACGCGATGTCATTGAGACCTCACGAGATTTCGACGGAAATCTCGCCCAGGTCCCTGAATATTACGAGATATGTAGTGAAATCTCGCCCGAAGTCATTGTGACCTCAGGAGTTGGGAGTGAAATCTCGCCCAATGTCCATGAGATCTCACGAGATGTGGAGTGAAATCTCGCCCGATATCGATGAGATCACACGAGATTTAGATGGGAAGCTCGCTCATATCCACGAGAACGCACGACGTTGGCCTTGAGGTCTCCAAGGTTTGGGTGAGATTTCACGGGATGCGAGTAAACTCTCGCCCAAAGACCATGAGACCTCACGAGATTGGGAGTGAAATCTCGCCCAAGGTCCCTGATATCTCAAGAGGTTTGGACTGAATCTCCCCCGATGTCATTGACAGCTCACGATGAACGGATAGGAATCTCGCCCAAGGTTGCTGCTATCTCACGAGATCTGTAGTGAAATCTCACCCAAACTCATTGGGACCTCAGGAGATTCGGAGTGAAATCTCCGTCGATGTCCATGCGATCTCAGGAGATTTGGTGTCAAATCTCGCCCGATGTCCATGAGAACTCACGACACATAGACTGAAACCTCGCCCAGGGTCCCTGAAAACTGACGAGATTCGGAGTGAAATCTGCCCGAGGTGATTGAGACCTCACGAGATTTGGAGTGAACTCTCCCCCGATATTCGTGAGTACTCACGAGATTTGGAGTCATCTCGCCTGAAGTCCCTGAGATCTCACAAGATAGAGATTGAATTCTCGCTCCATATCCTGAGATCTCACGAGTTTTGGCCTGAGGTCTCCAAGCATTGGATGAGATCTCACCAGCCTTGGAGTGAAATATCCGCGAGTTCCCAGAAATCTCACGAGAGTTGGAGTGAAATGTCGCCCTAGGTCCCTTTTCTCTCACGAGAGTTTAGTGAACTGTCGCCCAATGTCATTGGGACGTCCCGATATTTGGATTGAAATCTCGCCCGAGGTCGCTGATATCTCAGGAGATTCGTAGGGAAATCTCGCCCAATGTGATTGTGACCTCAGGAGATTTGGGGTGAAATCTCGCCCAATGTCCATGAGATCTCATGAGATTTAGATTAAATCTCCCTCAATATCTATGAGGCCTCGCGAGATTGGCACGGACGTCTCCAAGGTTGGATGAGATCTCACAAGACTTGGAGTAAACTCTCGCCCAAAGAACAAGAGACCTCAGCAGAGTTGGAGTGAAATCTCGCACAAGTTCCCCGATATCTCACAAGATGTGTAATGAAATCTCGCCCAATGTCGTCGAGACCTCATGAGATTTGGACTGAAATCTCGACCAGGGTCCCTGATATCTCACGAGATTTGTGGAAATCTCGCCTGATGTCATTGGAACCTCCGTAGATTTGGAGTGCAGTCTCGCCCATTGTCCATGAGATCTCACGAGATTTAGATTGAACCGTCACGCAATATCCATGAGATCTCAGGAGAAGGGCACTGACCTCTCCAAAGTTTGGGTGAGATCTCATGGGCCCTGGAGGAAAATCTCGCCCAAAGTCCAAGAGATCTCGAGGGATTTGGAGAGAAATCTCACCCAAAGCCCATGACATCTCATGAGATTGAGAGGGAATTCTCGCCCGATGTCCATGACACCTCACGGGATTTGCAGTAAAGTCTCGCCCAATGACCATGAGATATCGCGAAATTGAGAGTGAAATCTCACCTCTTTTCCATGAGATCTCAAGACATTTGGCCTGAGGTCTCCACATTTGGAAGAGAGCACACGAGATTTGGATAAAAATCTCAGCTGAATCCCAAGAGATCTCACACGATTTGGAGTGAAATCTCGCCCAAGGTCCCTGATGCCTCAAGACATTTGTAGTGAAATCTCGCCCGATGTCATTGTGACCTCAGGATATTCGGAGGGAAACCTCACCCGAATGTCCCTGAGATCAGACGAGATATTGAGTAAAATCTCACCCGATGCCCATCAGTCCCACGATATTTAGATTGAAGTCTCGCTCAATAGCCATGAGATCTCACGAGATTGGCACTGACGTCGCCAAGGTTTGGAGGAGATCTCACAAGACTGGGAGTAAAATCTCGCCCCAATTCAAGAGTTCTCACGAGAGCTGCAGTGAAATCTCGCCCAAGGTCCCTGAGATCTCACGAGATTTGTCGTGAAATCTCGCCCGATCTCATTGTGACCTCAGGAGGAATGGAGTGAAACCTCGCCTAAAATCCATGAGATGTCATGAGATTTGGAGTGAAATCTGAACCGATGCCCATGAGATCTCAGGAGCCTTGGTGGCAAATCTCGCCCGATGTCCATGAGATCTCACGAGATTTAGATTGAAAGCTCGCCCACGGTCGTCCCTGATATCTCACGAGATTTGGAGAGAAATCTGCCCGAGGTCATTGAGGCCACATGGTATTTGGAGTGAAATCGCCTCCAATGTCCATGACATATCACGAGATTTGGAATGAATTCTCACGCGATGTCCATACGATCTCACGAGATTTGGACTAATCTCGCCTGATGTCCATGATTTCTCACGAGATATAGAGTGAATTCTGCCTCAATATCCTGAGATCTCACGGGATTTGGACGGAAGTCTCCAAGGATTGGATGAGAGCTCAAGAGACTTGGAGGAAATGATCCCCGAATTCCAAAGGATCTCACGAGAGTGAGAGTGGAGTGAAATCTCGCCCTAGGTCCCTTTTATCTCACGAGAGTTGAGTGAAACCTCGCCCGATGTCATTGAGACCTCACGAGATTTGGATGGAAATCTCGCCCAAGTTCGCTGATATCTCACGAGGTTTGTAGTGAAATCTCTCCCAATGTCATTGTGACCTCACGAGATTTGGAGTGAAATCTCGCCCAATGTCCAGGAGATCTCATGAGATTTGGACTGAGGTCTGCACGTTTTGGATGAGATCTCACGAGACTCGGAATAAAATCTCACCCGATGCCCATGGCATCTCATGGGATTTAGATTGAAGTCTCACGCAATAGCCACGAGATCTCACGAGATTTGGACTGAAGTCTCCAAGGTCTGGATGAGATCTCACGAGACTCGGAGGAAAATACCCTGAATTCCAAGAGATCTCACGAGAGTTGGAGTGAAATCTCAACCAAGCTTCCTGATATCTCAAGAGATTTATACTGAAATCTCGCCCGATGTCATTGGGCCCTCGCGAGATTTGGAGTGAAATATCGCGCCAGGTCTCTGATATCTCACGAGATTTGGAGTGAAATCTTGCCCAAGGCCCCTGAGAGCTCAAGAGAATTAGAGGGAAATCTCGCCCCATGTCATGGTGACCTCAAGAGATTTGGAGTGAAATCTCGCCCAATGCCCATGATCTCACGAGATTTGGAGAGAACTCTGACCCGATATCCATGAGATCTCCCGAGATTTGGAGTAAAATCTCTCCTGATGTCATGAGATCGCACGAGATTTAGAGTGCAATTTCCCTCCATGTCCATGAGATCTCACGAGATTTGGACTGAATTCTCCAAGATTCGGATGAGATCTCCGAGACGTGGAGTCAAATCTCGCTCTAACGTCCAAGAATCCTCTTGAGAGTTGGAGTGAAACCTCGCCCAAACTCCCTAACATCTCACGCGGTTTGTAGTGTCATCTCACGCGATGTCATTGAGACCTCACGAGATTTGGATGGAAATCTCGCCCAATGTCCAGGAGATCTCATGAGATTTGGACTGAGGTCTGCACGTTTTGGATGAGATCTCACGAGATTCGGAATCAAATCCCACCCGATGCCCATGCTATCTCGTGGGATTTAGATTGAAGTCTCACGCAATATGCATGAGACCTCACGAGATTTGGACGGAAGGCTCCAAGGTTTGGATGAGCTCTCACGAGACTTGGAGGAAGATAGCCCCGAATTCCAAGAGGTCTCACGCGAGAGTTGGAGTGAAATCTCGCCCAAGGCCCCTTTTCACGCACGAGAGTGGAGTGAAATTACGCCCGATAACATTGAGACCTCACGAGATTGGGATTGATATTTCGCCCAAGTTCGCTGAAATCTGACGAGGTGGGTACTGAAATCTCGCCGAAGTCATTGTGACCTCAGGAGACTTGGAGTGACATGTCACCCGATGTCCATGAGATTTCACGAAATTTGGAGTAAATTCTCGCCTGATGTCCATGAGGTCTCACGAGTTATAGATTGAAATCTCGCTCAATATCCATGAGATCTACCGAGATGCGGATTGAATTCTCCAAGGTTCGGATGAGATCTCCGAGACGTGGAGTCAAATCTCGCTCAACGTCCAAGAGTCCTCTTGAGAGTTGGAGTGAAATCTCGCCCAAACTCCCTGTTATCTCACGAGATTTGTAGTGTCATCTCACGCGATGTCATTGAGACCTCACGAGATTTCGACGGAAATCTCGCCCAGGTCCCTGAATATTACGAGATATGTAGTGAAATCTCGCCCGAAGTCATTGTGACCTCAGGAGTTGGGAGTGAAATCTCGCCCAATGTCCATGAGATCTCACGAGATGTGGAGTGAAATCTCGCCCGATATCGATGAGATCACACGAGATTTAGATGGGAAGCTCGCTCATATCCACGAGAACGCACGACGTTGGCCTTGAGGTCTCCAAGGTTTGGGTGAGATTTCACGGGATGCGAGTAAACTCTCGCCCAAAGACCATGAGACCTCACGAGATTGGGAGTGAAATCTCGCCCAAGGTCCCTGATATCTCAAGAGGTTTGGACTGAATCTCCCCCGATGTCATTGACAGCTCACGATGAACGGATAGGAATCTCGCCCAAGGTTGCTGCTATCTCACGAGATCTGTAGTGAAATCTCACCCAAACTCATTGGGACCTCAGGAGATTCGGAGTGAAATCTCCGTCGATGTCCATGCGATCTCAGGAGATTTGGTGTCAAATCTCGCCCGATGTCCATGAGAACTCACGACACATAGACTGAAACCTCGCCCAGGGTCCCTGAAAACTGACGAGATTCGGAGTGAAATCTGCCCGAGGTGATTGAGACCTCACGAGATTTGGAGTGAACTCTCCCCCGATATTCGTGAGTACTCACGAGATTTGGAGTCATCTCGCCTGAAGTCCCTGAGATCTCACAAGATAGAGATTGAATTCTCGCTCCATATCCTGAGATCTCACGAGTTTTGGCCTGAGGTCTCCAAGCATTGGATGAGATCTCACCAGCCTTGGAGTGAAATATCCGCGAGTTCCCAGAAATCTCACGAGAGTTGGAGTGAAATGTCGCCCTAGGTCCCTTTTCTCTCACGAGAGTTTAGTGAACTGTCGCCCAATGTCATTGGGACGTCCCGATATTTGGATTGAAATCTCGCCCGAGGTCGCTGATATCTCAGGAGATTCGTAGGGAAATCTCGCCCAATGTGATTGTGACCTCAGGAGATTTGGGGTGAAATCTCGCCCAATGTCCATGAGATCTCATGAGATTTAGATTAAATCTCCCTCAATATCTATGAGGCCTCGCGAGATTGGCACGGACGTCTCCAAGGTTGGATGAGATCTCACAAGACTTGGAGTAAACTCTCGCCCAAAGAACAAGAGACCTCAGCAGAGTTGGAGTGAAATCTCGCACAAGTTCCCCGATATCTCACAAGATGTGTAATGAAATCTCGCCCAATGTCGTCGAGACCTCATGAGATTTGGACTGAAATCTCGACCAGGGTCCCTGATATCTCACGAGATTTGTGGAAATCTCGCCTGATGTCATTGGAACCTCCGTAGATTTGGAGTGCAGTCTCGCCCATTGTCCATGAGATCTCACGAGATTTAGATTGAACCGTCACGCAATATCCATGAGATCTCAGGAGAAGGGCACTGACCTCTCCAAAGTTTGGGTGAGATCTCATGGGCCCTGGAGGAAAATCTCGCCCAAAGTCCAAGAGATCTCGAGGGATTTGGAGAGAAATCTCACCCAAAGCCCATGACATCTCATGAGATTGAG
The DNA here is from genome assembly GCF_037043125.1 of Eumetopias jubatus. NCBI lineage: Eukaryota > Metazoa > Chordata > Mammalia > Carnivora > Otariidae > Eumetopias > Eumetopias jubatus. The sequence goes on from NW_028274968.1 coordinate 236,226, forward strand.
AGGGAATTCTCGCCCGATGTCCATGACACCTCACGGGATTTGCAGTAAAGTCTCGCCCAATGACCATGAGATATCGCGAAATTGAGAGTGAAATCTCACCTCTTTTCCATGAGATCTCAAGACATTTGGCCTGAGGTCTCCACATTTGGAAGAGAGCACACGAGATTTGGATAAAAATCTCAGCTGAATCCCAAGAGATCTCACACGATTTGGAGTGAAATCTCGCCCAAGGTCCCTGATGCCTCAAGACATTTGTAGTGAAATCTCGCCCGATGTCATTGTGACCTCAGGATATTCGGAGGGAAACCTCACCCGAATGTCCCTGAGATCAGACGAGATATTGAGTAAAATCTCACCCGATGCCCATCAGTCCCACGATATTTAGATTGAAGTCTCGCTCAATAGCCATGAGATCTCACGAGATTGGCACTGACGTCGCCAAGGTTTGGAGGAGATCTCACAAGACTGGGAGTAAAATCTCGCCCCAATTCAAGAGTTCTCACGAGAGCTGCAGTGAAATCTCGCCCAAGGTCCCTGGGATCTCACGAGATTTGTCGTGAAATCTCGCCCGATCTCATTGTGACCTCAGGAGGAATGGAGTGAAACCTCGCCTAAAATCCATGAGATGTCATGAGATTTGGAGTGAAATCTGAACCGATGCCCATGAGATCTCAGGAGCCTTGGTGGCAAATCTCGCCCGATGTCCATGAGATCTCACGAGATTTAGATTGAAAGCTCGCCCACGGTCGTCCCTGATATCTCACGAGATTTGGAGAGAAATCTGCCCGAGGTCATTGAGACCACATGGTATTTGGAGTGAAATCGCCTCCAATGTCCATGACATATCACGAGATTTGGAATGAATTCTCACGCGATGTCCATACGATCTCACGAGATTTGGACTAATCTCGCCTGATGTCCATGATTTCTCACGAGATATAGAGTGAATTCTGCCTCAATATCCTGAGATCTCACGGGATTTGGACGGAAGTCTCCAAGGATTGGATGAGAGCTCAAGAGACTTGGAGGAAATGATCCCCGAATTCCAAAGGATCTCACGAGAGTGAGAGTGGAGTGAAATCTCGCCCTAGGTCCCTTTTATCTCACGAGAGTTGAGTGAAACCTCGCCCGATGTCATTGAGACCTCACGAGATTTGGATGGAAATCTCGCCCAAGTTCGCTGATATCTCACGAGGTTTGTAGTGAAATCTCTCCCAATGTCATTGTGACCTCACGAGATTTGGAGTGAAATCTCGCCCAATGTCCAGGAGATCTCATGAGATTTGGACTGAGGTCTGCACGTTTTGGATGAGATCTCACGAGACTCGGAATAAAATCTCACCCGATGCCCATGGCATCTCATGGGATTTAGATTGAAGTCTCACGCAATAGCCACGAGATCTCACGAGATTTGGACTGAAGTCTCCAAGGTCTGGATGAGATCTCACGAGACTCGGAGGAAAATACCCTGAATTCCAAGAGATCTCACGAGAGTTGGAGTGAAATCTCAACCAAGCTTCCTGATATCTCAAGAGATTTATACTGAAATCTCGCCCGATGTCATTGGGCCCTCGCGAGATTTGGAGTGAAATATCGCGCCAGGTCTCTGATATCTCACGAGATTTGGAGTGAAATCTTGCCCAAGGCCCCTGAGAGCTCAAGAGAATTAGAGGGAAATCTCGCCCCATGTCATGGTGACCTCAAGAGATTTGGAGTGAAATCTCGCCCAATGCCCATGATCTCACGAGATTTGGAGAGAACTCTGACCCGATATCCATGAGATCTCCCGAGATTTGGAGTAAAATCTCTCCTGATGTCATGAGATCGCACGAGATTTAGAGTGCAATTTCCCTCCATGTCCATGAGATCTCACGAGATTTGGACTGAATTCTCCAAGATTCGGATGAGATCTCCGAGACGTGGAGTCAAATCTCGCTCTAACGTCCAAGAATCCTCTTGAGAGTTGGAGTGAAACCTCGCCCAAACTCCCTAACATCTCACGCGGTTTGTAGTGTCATCTCACGCGATGTCATTGAGACCTCACGAGATTTGGATGGAAATCTCGCCCAATGTCCAGGAGATCTCATGAGATTTGGACTGAGGTCTGCACGTTTTGGATGAGATCTCACGAGATTCGGAATCAAATCCCACCCGATGCCCATGCTATCTCGTGGGATTTAGATTGAAGTCTCACGCAATATGCATGAGACCTCACGAGATTTGGACGGAAGGCTCCAAGGTTTGGATGAGCTCTCACGAGACTTGGAGGAAGATAGCCCCGAATTCCAAGAGGTCTCACGCGAGAGTTGGAGTGAAATCTCGCCCAAGGCCCCTTTTCACGCACGAGAGTGGAGTGAAATTACGCCCGATAACATTGAGACCTCACGAGATTGGGATTGATATTTCGCCCAAGTTCGCTGAAATCTGACGAGGTGGGTACTGAAATCTCGCCGAAGTCATTGTGACCTCAGGAGACTTGGAGTGACATGTCACCCGATGTCCATGAGATTTCACGAAATTTGGAGTAAATTCTCGCCTGATGTCCATGAGGTCTCACGAGTTATAGATTGAAATCTCGCTCAATATCCATGAGATCTACCGAGATGCGGATTGAATTCTCCAAGGTTCGGATGAGATCTCCGAGACGTGGAGTCAAATCTCGCTCAACGTCCAAGAGTCCTCTTGAGAGTTGGAGTGAAATCTCGCCCAAACTCCCTGTTATCTCACGAGATTTGTAGTGTCATCTCACGCGATGTCATTGAGACCTCACGAGATTTCGACGGAAATCTCGCCCAGGTCCCTGAATATTACGAGATATGTAGTGAAATCTCGCCCGAAGTCATTGTGACCTCAGGAGTTGGGAGTGAAATCTCGCCCAATGTCCATGAGATCTCACGAGATGTGGAGTGAAATCTCGCCCGATATCGATGAGATCACACGAGATTTAGATGGGAAGCTCGCTCATATCCACGAGAACGCACGACGTTGGCCTTGAGGTCTCCAAGGTTTGGGTGAGATTTCACGGGATGCGAGTAAACTCTCGCCCAAAGACCATGAGACCTCACGAGATTGGGAGTGAAATCTCGCCCAAGGTCCCTGATATCTCAAGAGGTTTGGACTGAATCTCCCCCGATGTCATTGACAGCTCACGATGAACGGATAGGAATCTCGCCCAAGGTTGCTGCTATCTCACGAGATCTGTAGTGAAATCTCACCCAAACTCATTGGGACCTCAGGAGATTCGGAGTGAAATCTCCGTCGATGTCCATGCGATCTCAGGAGATTTGGTGTCAAATCTCGCCCGATGTCCATGAGAACTCACGACACATAGACTGAAACCTCGCCCAGGGTCCCTGAAAACTGACGAGATTCGGAGTGAAATCTGCCCGAGGTGATTGAGACCTCACGAGATTTGGAGTGAACTCTCCCCCGATATTCGTGAGTACTCACGAGATTTGGAGTCATCTCGCCTGAAGTCCCTGAGATCTCACAAGATAGAGATTGAATTCTCGCTCCATATCCTGAGATCTCACGAGTTTTGGCCTGAGGTCTCCAAGCATTGGATGAGATCTCACCAGCCTTGGAGTGAAATATCCGCGAGTTCCCAGAAATCTCACGAGAGTTGGAGTGAAATGTCGCCCTAGGTCCCTTTTCTCTCACGAGAGTTTAGTGAACTGTCGCCCAATGTCATTGGGACGTCCCGATATTTGGATTGAAATCTCGCCCGAGGTCGCTGATATCTCAGGAGATTCGTAGGGAAATCTCGCCCAATGTGATTGTGACCTCAGGAGATTTGGGGTGAAATCTCGCCCAATGTCCATGAGATCTCATGAGATTTAGATTAAATCTCCCTCAATATCTATGAGGCCTCGCGAGATTGGCACGGACGTCTCCAAGGTTGGATGAGATCTCACAAGACTTGGAGTAAACTCTCGCCCAAAGAACAAGAGACCTCAGCAGAGTTGGAGTGAAATCTCGCACAAGTTCCCCGATATCTCACAAGATGTGTAATGAAATCTCGCCCAATGTCGTCGAGACCTCATGAGATTTAGACTGAAATCTCGACCAGGGTCCCTGATATCTCACGAGATTTGTGGAAATCTCGCCTGATGTCATTGGAACCTCCGTAGATTTGGAGTGCAGTCTCGCCCATTGTCCATGAGATCTCACGAGATTTAGATTGAACCGTCACGCAATATCCATGAGATCTCAGGAGAAGGGCACTGACCTCTCCAAAGTTTGGGTGAGATCTCATGGGCCCTGGAGGAAAATCTCGCCCAAAGTCCAAGAGATCTCGAGGGATTTGGAGAGAAATCTCACCCAAAGCCCATGACATCTCATGAGATTGAGAGGGAATTCTCGCCCGATGTCCATGACACCTCACGGGATTTGCAGTAAAGTCTCGCCCAATGACCATGAGATATCGCGAAATTGAGAGTGAAATCTCACCTCTTTTCCATGAGATCTCAAGACATTTGGCCTGAGGTCTCCACATTTGGAAGAGAGCACACGAGATTTGGATAAAAATCTCAGCTGAATCCCAAGAGATCTCACACGATTTGGAGTGAAATCTCGCCCAAGGTCCCTGATGCCTCAAGACATTTGTAGTGAAATCTCGCCCGATGTCATTGTGACCTCAGGATATTCGGAGGGAAACCTCACCCGAATGTCCCTGAGATCAGACGAGATATTGAGTAAAATCTCACCCGATGCCCATCAGTCCCACGATATTTAGATTGAAGTCTCGCTCAATAGCCATGAGATCTCACGAGATTGGCACTGACGTCGCCAAGGTTTGGAGGAGATCTCACAAGACTGGGAGTAAAATCTCGCCCCAATTCAAGAGTTCTCACGAGAGCTGCAGTGAAATCTCGCCCAAGGTCCCTGGGATCTCACGAGATTTGTCGTGAAATCTCGCCCGATCTCATTGTGACCTCAGGAGGAATGGAGTGAAACCTCGCCTAAAATCCATGAGATGTCATGAGATTTGGAGTGAAATCTGAACCGATGCCCATGAGATCTCAGGAGCCTTGGTGGCAAATCTCGCCCGATGTCCATGAGATCTCACGAGATTTAGATTGAAAGCTCGCCCACGGTCGTCCCTGATATCTCACGAGATTTGGAGAGAAATCTGCCCGAGGTCATTGAGACCACATGGTATTTGGAGTGAAATCGCCTCCAATGTCCATGACATATCACGAGATTTGGAATGAATTCTCACGCGATGTCCATACGATCTCACGAGATTTGGACTAATCTCGCCTGATGTCCATGATTTCTCACGAGATATAGAGTGAATTCTGCCTCAATATCCTGAGATCTCACGGGATTTGGACGGAAGTCTCCAAGGATTGGATGAGAGCTCAAGAGACTTGGAGGAAATGATCCCCGAATTCCAAAGGATCTCACGAGAGTGAGAGTGGAGTGAAATCTCGCCCTAGGTCCCTTTTATCTCACGAGAGTTGAGTGAAACCTCGCCCGATGTCATTGAGACCTCACGAGATTTGGATGGAAATCTCGCCCAAGTTCGCTGATATCTCACGAGGTTTGTAGTGAAATCTCTCCCAATGTCATTGTGACCTCACGAGATTTGGAGTGAAATCTCGCCCAATGTCCAGGAGATCTCATGAGATTTGGACTGAGGTCTGCACGTTTTGGATGAGATCTCACGAGACTCGGAATAAAATCTCACCCGATGCCCATGGCATCTCATGGGATTTAGATTGAAGTCTCACGCAATAGCCACGAGATCTCACGAGATTTGGACTGAAGTCTCCAAGGTCTGGATGAGATCTCACGAGACTCGGAGGAAAATACCCTGAATTCCAAGAGATCTCACGAGAGTTGGAGTGAAATCTCAACCAAGCTTCCTGATATCTCAAGAGATTTATACTGAAATCTCGCCCGATGTCATTGGGCCCTCGCGAGATTTGGAGTGAAATATCGCGCCAGGTCTCTGATATCTCACGAGATTTGGAGTGAAATCTTGCCCAAGGCCCCTGAGAGCTCAAGAGAATTAGAGGGAAATCTCGCCCCATGTCATGGTGACCTCAAGAGATTTGGAGTGAAATCTCGCCCAATGCCCATGATCTCACGAGATTTGGAGAGAACTCTGACCCGATATCCATGAGATCTCCCGAGATTTGGAGTAAAATCTCTCCTGATGTCATGAGATCGCACGAGATTTAGAGTGCAATTTCCCTCCATGTCCATGAGATCTCACGAGATTTGGACTGAATTCTCCAAGATTCGGATGAGATCTCCGAGACGTGGAGTCAAATCTCGCTCTAACGTCCAAGAATCCTCTTGAGAGTTGGAGTGAAACCTCGCCCAAACTCCCTAACATCTCACGCGGTTTGTAGTGTCATCTCACGCGATGTCATTGAGACCTCACGAGATTTGGATGGAAATCTCGCCCAATGTCCAGGAGATCTCATGAGATTTGGACTGAGGTCTGCACGTTTTGGATGAGATCTCACGAGATTCGGAATCAAATCCCACCCGATGCCCATGCTATCTCGTGGGATTTAGATTGAAGTCTCACGCAATATGCATGAGACCTCACGAGATTTGGACGGAAGGCTCCAAGGTTTGGATGAGCTCTCACGAGACTTGGAGGAAGATAGCCCCGAATTCCAAGAGGTCTCACGCGAGAGTTGGAGTGAAATCTCGCCCAAGGCCCCTTTTCACGCACGAGAGTGGAGTGAAATTACGCCCGATAACATTGAGACCTCACGAGATTGGGATTGATATTTCGCCCAAGTTCGCTGAAATCTGACGAGGTGGGTACTGAAATCTCGCCGAAGTCATTGTGACCTCAGGAGACTTGGAGTGACATGTCACCCGATGTCCATGAGATTTCACGAAATTTGGAGTAAATTCTCGCCTGATGTCCATGAGGTCTCACGAGTTATAGATTGAAATCTCGCTCAATATCCATGAGATCTACCGAGATGCGGATTGAATTCTCCAAGGTTCGGATGAGATCTCCGAGACGTGGAGTCAAATCTCGCTCAACGTCCAAGAGTCCTCTTGAGAGTTGGAGTGAAATCTCGCCCAAACTCCCTGTTATCTCACGAGATTTGTAGTGTCATCTCACGCGATGTCATTGAGACCTCACGAGATTTCGACGGAAATCTCGCCCAGGTCCCTGAATATTACGAGATATGTAGTGAAATCTCGCCCGAAGTCATTGTGACCTCAGGAGTTGGGAGTGAAATCTCGCCCAATGTCCATGAGATCTCACGAGATGTGGAGTGAAATCTCGCCCGATATCGATGAGATCACACGAGATTTAGATGGGAAGCTCGCTCATATCCACGAGAACGCACGACGTTGGCCTTGAGGTCTCCAAGGTTTGGGTGAGATTTCACGGGATGCGAGTAAACTCTCGCCCAAAGACCATGAGACCTCACGAGATTGGGAGTGAAATCTCGCCCAAGGTCCCTGATATCTCAAGAGGTTTGGACTGAATCTCCCCCGATGTCATTGACAGCTCACGATGAACGGATAGGAATCTCGCCCAAGGTTGCTGCTATCTCACGAGATCTGTAGTGAAATCTCACCCAAACTCATTGGGACCTCAGGAGATTCGGAGTGAAATCTCCGTCGATGTCCATGCGATCTCAGGAGATTTGGTGTCAAATCTCGCCCGATGTCCATGAGAACTCACGACACATAGACTGAAACCTCGCCCAGGGTCCCTGAAAACTGACGAGATTCGGAGTGAAATCTGCCCGAGGTGATTGAGACCTCACGAGATTTGGAGTGAACTCTCCCCCGATATTCGTGAGTACTCACGAGATTTGGAGTCATCTCGCCTGAAGTCCCTGAGATCTCACAAGATAGAGATTGAATTCTCGCTCCATATCCTGAGATCTCACGAGTTTTGGCCTGAGGTCTCCAAGCATTGGATGAGATCTCACCAGCCTTGGAGTGAAATATCCGCGAGTTCCCAGAAATCTCACGAGAGTTGGAGTGAAATGTCGCCCTAGGTCCCTTTTCTCTCACGAGAGTTTAGTGAACTGTCGCCCAATGTCATTGGGACGTCCCGATATTTGGATTGAAATCTCGCCCGAGGTCGCTGATATCTCAGGAGATTCGTAGGGAAATCTCGCCCAATGTGATTGTGACCTCAGGAGATTTGGGGTGAAATCTCGCCCAATGTCCATGAGATCTCATGAGATTTAGATTAAATCTCCCTCAATATCTATGAGGCCTCGCGAGATTGGCACGGACGTCTCCAAGGTTGGATGAGATCTCACAAGACTTGGAGTAAACTCTCGCCCAAAGAACAAGAGACCTCAGCAGAGTTGGAGTGAAATCTCGCACAAGTTCCCCGATATCTCACAAGATGTGTAATGAAATCTCGCCCAATGTCGTCGAGACCTCATGAGATTTGGACTGAAATCTCGACCAGGGTCCCTGATATCTCACGAGATTTGTGGAAATCTCGCCTGATGTCATTGGAACCTCCGTAGATTTGGAGTGCAGTCTCGCCCATTGTCCATGAGATCTCACGAGATTTAGATTGAACCGTCACGCAATATCCATGAGATCTCAGGAGAAGGGCACTGACCTCTCCAAAGTTTGGGTGAGATCTCATGGGCCCTGGAGGAAAATCTCGCCCAAAGTCCAAGAGATCTCGAGGGATTTGGAGAGAAATCTCACCCAAAGCCCATGACATCTCATGAGATTGAGAGGGAATTCTCGCCCGATGTCCATGACACCTCACGGGATTTGCAGTAAAGTCTCGCCCAATGACCATGAGATATCGCGAAATTGAGAGTGAAATCTCACCTCTTTTCCATGAGATCTCAAGACATTTGGCCTGAGGTCTCCACATTTGGAAGAGAGCACACGAGATTTGGATAAAAATCTCAGCTGAATCCCAAGAGATCTCACACGATTTGGAGTGAAATCTCGCCCAAGGTCCCTGATGCCTCAAGACATTTGTAGTGAAATCTCGCCCGATGTCATTGTGACCTCAGGATATTCGGAGGGAAACCTCACCCGAATGTCCCTGAGATCAGACGAGATATTGAGTAAAATCTCACCCGATGCCCATCAGTCCCACGATATTTAGATTGAAGTCTCGCTCAATAGCCATGAGATCTCACGAGATTGGCACTGACGTCGCCAAGGTTTGGAGGAGATCTCACAAGACTGGGAGTAAAATCTCGCCCCAATTCAAGAGTTCTCACGAGAGCTGCAGTGAAATCTCGCCCAAGGTCCCTGAGATCTCACGAGATTTGTCGTGAAATCTCGCCCGATCTCATTGTGACCTCAGGAGGAATGGAGTGAAACCTCGCCTAAAATCCATGAGATGTCATGAGATTTGGAGTGAAATCTGAACCGATGCCCATGAGATCTCAGGAGCCTTGGTGGCAAATCTCGCCCGATGTCCATGAGATCTCACGAGATTTAGATTGAAAGCTCGCCCACGGTCGTCCCTGATATCTCACGAGATTTGGAGAGAAATCTGCCCGAGGTCATTGAGACCACATGGTATTTGGAGTGAAATCGCCTCCAATGTCCATGACATATCACGAGATTTGGAATGAATTCTCACGCGATGTCCATACGATCTCACGAGATTTGGACTAATCTCGCCTGATGTCCATGATTTCTCACGAGATATAGAGTGAATTCTGCCTCAATATCCTGAGATCTCACGGGATTTGGACGGAAGTCTCCAAGGATTGGATGAGAGCTCAAGAGACTTGGAGGAAATGATCCCCGAATTCCAAAGGATCTCACGAGAGTGAGAGTGGAGTGAAATCTCGCCCTAGGTCCCTTTTATCTCACGAGAGTTGAGTGAAACCTCGCCCGATGTCATTGAGACCTCACGAGATTTGGATGGAAATCTCGCCCAAGTTCGCTGATATCTCACGAGGTTTGTAGTGAAATCTCTCCCAATGTCATTGTGACCTCACGAGATTTGGAGTGAAATCTCGCCCAATGTCCAGGAGATCTCATGAGATTTGGACTGAGGTCTGCACGTTTTGGATGAGATCTCACGAGACTCGGAATAAAATCTCACCCGATGCCCATGGCATCTCATGGGATTTAGATTGAAGTCTCACGCAATAGCCACGAGATCTCACGAGATTTGGACTGAAGTCTCCAAGGTCTGGATGAGATCTCACGAGACTCGGAGGAAAATACCCTGAATTCCAAGAGATCTCACGAGAGTTGGAGTGAAATCTCAACCAAGCTTCCTGATATCTCAAGAGATTTATACTGAAATCTCGCCCGATGTCATTGGGCCCTCGCGAGATTTGGAGTGAAATATCGCGCCAGGTCTCTGATATCTCACGAGATTTGGAGTGAAATCTTGCCCAAGGCCCCTGAGAGCTCAAGAGAATTAGAGGGAAATCTCGCCCCATGTCATGGTGACCTCAAGAGATTTGGAGTGAAATCTCGCCCAATGCCCATGATCTCACGAGATTTGGAGAGAACTCTGACCCGATATCCATGAGATCTCCCGAGATTTGGAGTAAAATCTCTCCTGATGTCATGAGATCGCACGAGATTTAGAGTGCAATTTCCCTCCATGTCCATGAGATCTCACGAGATTTGGACTGAATTCTCCAAGATTCGGATGAGATCTCCGAGACGTGGAGTCAAATCTCGCTCAACGTCCAAGAATCCTCTTGAGAGTTGGAGTGAAACCTCGCCCAAACTCCCTAACATCTCACGCGGTTTGTAGTGTCATCTCACGCGATGTCATTGAGACCTCACGAGATTTGGATGGAAATCTCGCCCAATGTCCAGGAGATCTCATGAGATTTGGACTGAGGTCTGCACGTTTTGGATGAGATCTCACGAGATTCGGAATCAAATCCCACCCGATGCCCATGCTATCTCGTGGGATTTAGATTGAAGTCTCACGCAATATGCATGAGACCTCACGAGATTTGGACGGAAGGCTCCAAGGTTTGGATGAGCTCTCACGAGACTTGGAGGAAGATAGCCCCGAATTCCAAGAGGTCTCACGCGAGAGTTGGAGTGAAATCTCGCCCAAGGCCCCTTTTCACGCACGAGAGTGGAGTGAAATTACGCCCGATAACATTGAGACCTCACGAGATTGGGATTGATATTTCGCCCAAGTTCGCTGAAATCTGACGAGGTGGGTACTGAAATCTCGCCGAAGTCATTGTGACCTCAGGAGACTTGGAGTGACATGTCACCCGATGTCCATGAGATTTCACGAAATTTGGAGTAAATTCTCGCCTGATGTCCATGAGGTCTCACGAGTTATAGATTGAAATCTCGCTCAATATCCATGAGATCTACCGAGATGCGGATTGAATTCTCCAAGGTTCGGATGAGATCTCCGAGACGTGGAGTCAAATCTCGCTCAACGTCCAAGAGTCCTCTTGAGAGTTGGAGTGAAATCTCGCCCAAACTCCCTGTTATCTCACGAGATTTGTAGTGTCATCTCACGCGATGTCATTGAGACCTCACGAGATTTCGACGGAAATCTCGCCCAGGTCCCTGAATATTACGAGATATGTAGTGAAATCTCGCCCGAAGTCATTGTGACCTCAGGAGTTGGGAGTGAAATCTCGCCCAATGTCCATGAGATCTCACGAGATGTGGAGTGAAATCTCGCCCGATATCGATGAGATCACACGAGATTTAGATGGGAAGCTCGCTCATATCCACGAGAACGCACGACGTTGGCCTTGAGGTCTCCAAGGTTTGGGTGAGATTTCACGGGATGCGAGTAAACTCTCGCCCAAAGACCATGAGACCTCACGAGATTGGGAGTGAAATCTCGCCCAAGGTCCCTGATATCTCAAGAGGTTTGGACTGAATCTCCCCCGATGTCATTGACAGCTCACGATGAACGGATAGGAATCTCGCCCAAGGTTGCTGCTATCTCACGAGATCTGTAGTGAAATCTCACCCAAACTCATTGGGACCTCAGGAGATTCGGAGTGAAATCTCCGTCGATGTCCATGCGATCTCAGGAGATTTGGTGTCAAATCTCGCCCGATGTCCATGAGAACTCACGACACATAGACTGAAACCTCGCCCAGGGTCCCTGAAAACTGACGAGATTCGGAGTGAAATCTGCCCGAGGTGATTGAGACCTCACGAGATTTGGAGTGAACTCTCCCCCGATATTCGTGAGTACTCACGAGATTTGGAGTCATCTCGCCTGAAGTCCCTGAGATCTCACAAGATAGAGATTGAATTCTCGCTCCATATCCTGAGATCTCACGAGTTTTGGCCTGAGGTCTCCAAGCATTGGATGAGATCTCACCAGCCTTGGAGTGAAATATCCGCGAGTTCCCAGAAATCTCACGAGAGTTGGAGTGAAATGTCGCCCTAGGTCCCTTTTCTCTCACGAGAGTTTAGTGAACTGTCGCCCAATGTCATTGGGACGTCCCGATATTTGGATTGAAATCTCGCCCGAGGTCGCTGATATCTCAGGAGATTCGTAGGGAAATCTCGCCCAATGTGATTGTGACCTCAGGAGATTTGGGGTGAAATCTCGCCCAATGTCCATGAGATCTCATGAGATTTAGATTAAATCTCCCTCAATATCTATGAGGCCTCGCGAGATTGGCACGGACGTCTCCAAGGTTGGATGAGATCTCACAAGACTTGGAGTAAACTCTCGCCCAAAGAACAAGAGACCTCAGCAGAGTTGGAGTGAAATCTCGCACAAGTTCCCCGATATCTCACAAGATGTGTAATGAAATCTCGCCCAATGTCGTCGAGACCTCATGAGATTTGGACTGAAATCTCGACCAGGGTCCCTGATATCTCACGAGATTTGTGGAAATCTCGCCTGATGTCATTGGAACCTCCGTAGATTTGGAGTGCAGTCTCGCCCATTGTCCATGAGATCTCACGAGATTTAGATTGAACCGTCACGCAATATCCATGAGATCTCAGGAGAAGGGCACTGACCTCTCCAAAGTTTGGGTGAGATCTCATGGGCCCTGGAGGAAAATCTCGCCCAAAGTCCAAGAGATCTCGAGGGATTTGGAGAGAAATCTCACCCAAAGCCCATGACATCTCATGAGATTGAGAGGGAATTCTCGCCCGATGTCCATGACACCTCACGGGATTTGCAGTAAAGTCTCGCCCAATGACCATGAGATATCGCGAAATTGAGAGTGAAATCTCACCTCTTTTCCATGAGATCTCAAGACATTTGGCCTGAGGTCTCCACATTTGGAAGAGAGCACACGAGATTTGGATAAAAATCTCAGCTGAATCCCAAGAGATCTCACACGATTTGGAGTGAAATCTCGCCCAAGGTCCCTGATGCCTCAAGACATTTGTAGTGAAATCTCGCCCGATGTCATTGTGACCTCAGGATATTCGGAGGGAAACCTCACCCGAATGTCCCTGAGATCAGACGAGATATTGAGTAAAATCTCACCCGATGCCCATCAGTCCCACGATATTTAGATTGAAGTCTCGCTCAATAGCCATGAGATCTCACGAGATTGGCACTGACGTCGCCAAGGTTTGGAGGAGATCTCACAAGACTGGGAGTAAAATCTCGCCCCAATTCAAGAGTTCTCACGAGAGCTGCAGTGAAATCTCGCCCAAGGTCCCTGAGATCTCACGAGATTTGTCGTGAAATCTCGCCCGATCTCATTGTGACCTCAGGAGGAATGGAGTGAAACCTCGCCTAAAATCCATGAGATGTCATGAGATTTGGAGTGAAATCTGAACCGATGCCCATGAGATCTCAGGAGCCTTGGTGGCAAATCTCGCCCGATGTCCATGAGATCTCACGAGATTTAGATTGAAAGCTCGCCCACGGTCGTCCCTGATATCTCACGAGATTTGGAGAGAAATCTGCCCGAGGTCATTGAGACCACATGGTATTTGGAGTGAAATCGCCTCCAATGTCCATGACATATCACGAGATTTGGAATGAATTCTCACGCGATGTCCATACGATCTCACGAGATTTGGACTAATCTCGCCTGATGTCCATGATTTCTCACGAGATATAGAGTGAATTCTGCCTCAATATCCTGAGATCTCACGGGATTTGGACGGAAGTCTCCAAGGATTGGATGAGAGCTCAAGAGACTTGGAGGAAATGATCCCCGAATTCCAAAGGATCTCACGAGAGTGAGAGTGGAGTGAAATCTCGCCCTAGGTCCCTTTTATCTCACGAGAGTTGAGTGAAACCTCGCCCGATGTCATTGAGACCTCACGAGATTTGGATGGAAATCTCGCCCAAGTTCGCTGATATCTCACGAGGTTTGTAGTGAAATCTCTCCCAATGTCATTGTGACCTCACGAGATTTGGAGTGAAATCTCGCCCAATGTCCAGGAGATCTCATGAGATTTGGACTGAGGTCTGCACGTTTTGGATGAGATCTCACGAGACTCGGAATAAAATCTCACCCGATGCCCATGGCATCTCATGGGATTTAGATTGAAGTCTCACGCAATAGCCACGAGATCTCACGAGATTTGGACTGAAGTCTCCAAGGTCTGGATGAGATCTCACGAGACTCGGAGGAAAATACCCTGAATTCCAAGAGATCTCACGAGAGTTGGAGTGAAATCTCAACCAAGCTTCCTGATATCTCAAGAGATTTATACTGAAATCTCGCCCGATGTCATTGGGCCCTCGCGAGATTTGGAGTGAAATATCGCGCCAGGTCTCTGATATCTCACGAGATTTGGAGTGAAATCTTGCCCAAGGCCCCTGAGAGCTCAAGAGAATTAGAGGGAAATCTCGCCCCATGTCATGGTGACCTCAAGAGATTTGGAGTGAAATCTCGCCCAATGCCCATGATCTCACGAGATTTGGAGAGAACTCTGACCCGATATCCATGAGATCTCCCGAGATTTGGAGTAAAATCTCTCCTGATGTCATGAGATCGCACGAGATTTAGAGTGCAATTTCCCTCCATGTCCATGAGATCTCACGAGATTTGGACTGAATTCTCCAAGATTCGGATGAGATCTCCGAGACGTGGAGTCAAATCTCGCTCAACGTCCAAGAATCCTCTTGAGAGTTGGAGTGAAACCTCGCCCAAACTCCCTAACATCTCACGCGGTTTGTAGTGTCATCTCACGCGATGTCATTGAGACCTCACGAGATTTGGATGGAAATCTCGCCCAATGTCCAGGAGATCTCATGAGATTTGGACTGAGGTCTGCACGTTTTGGATGAGATCTCACGAGATTCGGAATCAAATCCCACCCGATGCCCATGCTATCTCGTGGGATTTAGATTGAAGTCTCACGCAATATGCATGAGACCTCACGAGATTTGGACGGAAGGCTCCAAGGTTTGGATGAGCTCTCACGAGACTTGGAGGAAGATAGCCCCGAATTCCAAGAGGTCTCACGCGAGAGTTGGAGTGAAATCTCGCCCAAGGCCCCTTTTCACGCACGAGAGTGGAGTGAAATTACGCCCGATAACATTGAGACCTCACGAGATTGGGATTGATATTTCGCCCAAGTTCGCTGAAATCTGACGAGGTGGGTACTGAAATCTCGCCGAAGTCATTGTGACCTCAGGAGACTTGGAGTGACATGTCACCCGATGTCCATGAGATTTCACGAAATTTGGAGTAAATTCTCGCCTGATGTCCATGAGGTCTCACGAGTTATAGATTGAAATCTCGCTCAATATCCATGAGATCTACCGAGATGCGGATTGAATTCTCCAAGGTTCGGATGAGATCTCCGAGACGTGGAGTCAAATCTCGCTCAACGTCCAAGAGTCCTCTTGAGAGTTGGAGTGAAATCTCGCCCAAACTCCCTGTTATCTCACGAGATTTGTAGTGTCATCTCACGCGATGTCATTGAGACCTCACGAGATTTCGACGGAAATCTCGCCCAGGTCCCTGAATATTACGAGATATGTAGTGAAATCTCGCCCGAAGTCATTGTGACCTCAGGAGTTGGGAGTGAAATCTCGCCCAATGTCCATGAGATCTCACGAGATGTGGAGTGAAATCTCGCCCGATATCGATGAGATCACACGAGATTTAGATGGGAAGCTCGCTCATATCCACGAGAACGCACGACGTTGGCCTTGAGGTCTCCAAGGTTTGGGTGAGATTTCACGGGATGCGAGTAAACTCTCGCCCAAAGACCATGAGACCTCACGAGATTGGGAGTGAAATCTCGCCCAAGGTCCCTGATATCTCAAGAGGTTTGGACTGAATCTCCCCCGATGTCATTGACAGCTCACGATGAACGGATAGGAATCTCGCCCAAGGTTGCTGCTATCTCACGAGATCTGTAGTGAAATCTCACCCAAACTCATTGGGACCTCAGGAGATTCGGAGTGAAATCTCCGTCGATGTCCATGCGATCTCAGGAGATTTGGTGTCAAATCTCGCCCGATGTCCATGAGAACTCACGACACATAGACTGAAACCTCGCCCAGGGTCCCTGAAAACTGACGAGATTCGGAGTGAAATCTGCCCGAGGTGATTGAGACCTCACGAGATTTGGAGTGAACTCTCCCCCGATATTCGTGAGTACTCACGAGATTTGGAGTCATCTCGCCTGAAGTCCCTGAGATCTCACAAGATAGAGATTGAATTCTCGCTCCATATCCTGAGATCTCACGAGTTTTGGCCTGAGGTCTCCAAGCATTGGATGAGATCTCACCAGCCTTGGAGTGAAATATCCGCGAGTTCCCAGAAATCTCACGAGAGTTGGAGTGAAATGTCGCCCTAGGTCCCTTTTCTCTCACGAGAGTTTAGTGAACTGTCGCCCAATGTCATTGGGACGTCCCGATATTTGGATTGAAATCTCGCCCGAGGTCGCTGATATCTCAGGAGATTCGTAGGGAAATCTCGCCCAATGTGATTGTGACCTCAGGAGATTTGGGGTGAAATCTCGCCCAATGTCCATGAGATCTCATGAGATTTAGATTAAATCTCCCTCAATATCTATGAGGCCTCGCGAGATTGGCACGGACGTCTCCAAGGTTGGATGAGATCTCACAAGACTTGGAGTAAACTCTCGCCCAAAGAACAAGAGACCTCAGCAGAGTTGGAGTGAAATCTCGCACAAGTTCCCCGATATCTCACAAGATGTGTAATGAAATCTCGCCCAATGTCGTCGAGACCTCATGAGATTTGGACTGAAATCTCGACCAGGGTCCCTGATATCTCACGAGATTTGTGGAAATCTCGCCTGATGTCATTGGAACCTCCGTAGATTTGGAGTGCAGTCTCGCCCATTGTCCATGAGATCTCACGAGATTTAGATTGAACCGTCACGCAATATCCATGAGATCTCAGGAGAAGGGCACTGACCTCTCCAAAGTTTGGGTGAGATCTCATGGGCCCTGGAGGAAAATCTCGCCCAAAGTCCAAGAGATCTCGAGGGATTTGGAGAGAAATCTCACCCAAAGCCCATGACATCTCATGAGATTGAGAGGGAATTCTCGCCCGATGTCCATGACACCTCACGGGATTTGCAGTAAAGTCTCGCCCAATGACCATGAGATATCGCGAAATTGAGAGTGAAATCTCACCTCTTTTCCATGAGATCTCAAGACATTTGGCCTGAGGTCTCCACATTTGGAAGAGAGCACACGAGATTTGGATAAAAATCTCAGCTGAATCCCAAGAGATCTCACACGATTTGGAGTGAAATCTCGCCCAAGGTCCCTGATGCCTCAAGACATTTGTAGTGAAATCTCGCCCGATGTCATTGTGACCTCAGGATATTCGGAGGGAAACCTCACCCGAATGTCCCTGAGATCAGACGAGATATTGAGTAAAATCTCACCCGATGCCCATCAGTCCCACGATATTTAGATTGAAGTCTCGCTCAATAGCCATGAGATCTCACGAGATTGGCACTGACGTCGCCAAGGTTTGGAGGAGATCTCACAAGACTGGGAGTAAAATCTCGCCCCAATTCAAGAGTTCTCACGAGAGCTGCAGTGAAATCTCGCCCAAGGTCCCTGAGATCTCACGAGATTTGTCGTGAAATCTCGCCCGATCTCATTGTGACCTCAGGAGGAATGGAGTGAAACCTCGCCTAAAATCCATGAGATGTCATGAGATTTGGAGTGAAATCTGAACCGATGCCCATGAGATCTCAGGAGCCTTGGTGGCAAATCTCGCCCGATGTCCATGAGATCTCACGAGATTTAGATTGAAAGCTCGCCCACGGTCGTCCCTGATATCTCACGAGATTTGGAGAGAAATCTGCCCGAGGTCATTGAGACCACATGGTATTTGGAGTGAAATCGCCTCCAATGTCCATGACATATCACGAGATTTGGAATGAATTCTCACGCGATGTCCATACGATCTCACGAGATTTGGACTAATCTCGCCTGATGTCCATGATTTCTCACGAGATATAGAGTGAATTCTGCCTCAATATCCTGAGATCTCACGGGATTTGGACGGAAGTCTCCAAGGATTGGATGAGAGCTCAAGAGACTTGGAGGAAATGATCCCCGAATTCCAAAGGATCTCACGAGAGTGAGAGTGGAGTGAAATCTCGCCCTAGGTCCCTTTTATCTCACGAGAGTTGAGTGAAACCTCGCCCGATGTCATTGAGACCTCACGAGATTTGGATGGAAATCTCGCCCAAGTTCGCTGATATCTCACGAGGTTTGTAGTGAAATCTCTCCCAATGTCATTGTGACCTCACGAGATTTGGAGTGAAATCTCGCCCAATGTCCAGGAGATCTCATGAGATTTGGACTGAGGTCTGCACGTTTTGGATGAGATCTCACGAGACTCGGAATAAAATCTCACCCGATGCCCATGGCATCTCATGGGATTTAGATTGAAGTCTCACGCAATAGCCACGAGATCTCACGAGATTTGGACTGAAGTCTCCAAGGTCTGGATGAGATCTCACGAGACTCGGAGGAAAATACCCTGAATTCCAAGAGATCTCACGAGAGTTGGAGTGAAATCTCAACCAAGCTTCCTGATATCTCAAGAGATTTATACTGAAATCTCGCCCGATGTCATTGGGCCCTCGCGAGATTTGGAGTGAAATATCGCGCCAGGTCTCTGATATCTCACGAGATTTGGAGTGAAATCTTGCCCAAGGCCCCTGAGAGCTCAAGAGAATTAGAGGGAAATCTCGCCCCATGTCATGGTGACCTCAAGAGATTTGGAGTGAAATCTCGCCCAATGCCCATGATCTCACGAGATTTGGAGAGAACTCTGACCCGATATCCATGAGATCTCCCGAGATTTGGAGTAAAATCTCTCCTGATGTCATGAGATCGCACGAGATTTAGAGTGCAATTTCCCTCCATGTCCATGAGATCTCACGAGATTTGGACTGAATTCTCCAAGATTCGGATGAGATCTCCGAGACGTGGAGTCAAATCTCGCTCTAACGTCCAAGAATCCTCTTGAGAGTTGGAGTGAAACCTCGCCCAAACTCCCTAACATCTCACGCGGTTTGTAGTGTCATCTCACGCGATGTCATTGAGACCTCACGAGATTTGGATGGAAATCTCGCCCAATGTCCAGGAGATCTCATGAGATTTGGACTGAGGTCTGCACGTTTTGGATGAGATCTCACGAGATTCGGAATCAAATCCCACCCGATGCCCATGCTATCTCGTGGGATTTAGATTGAAGTCTCACGCAATATGCATGAGACCTCACGAGATTTGGACGGAAGGCTCCAAGGTTTGGATGAGCTCTCACGAGACTTGGAGGAAGATAGCCCCGAATTCCAAGAGGTCTCACGCGAGAGTTGGAGTGAAATCTCGCCCAAGGCCCCTTTTCACGCACGAGAGTGGAGTGAAATTACGCCCGATAACATTGAGACCTCACGAGATTGGGATTGATATTTCGCCCAAGTTCGCTGAAATCTGACGAGGTGGGTACTGAAATCTCGCCGAAGTCATTGTGACCTCAGGAGACTTGGAGTGACATGTCACCCGATGTCCATGAGATTTCACGAAATTTGGAGTAAATTCTCGCCTGATGTCCATGAGGTCTCACGAGTTATAGATTGAAATCTCGCTCAATATCCATGAGATCTACCGAGATGCGGATTGAATTCTCCAAGGTTCGGATGAGATCTCCGAGACGTGGAGTCAAATCTCGCTCAACGTCCAAGAGTCCTCTTGAGAGTTGGAGTGAAATCTCGCCCAAACTCCCTGTTATCTCACGAGATTTGTAGTGTCATCTCACGCGATGTCATTGAGACCTCACGAGATTTCGACGGAAATCTCGCCCAGGTCCCTGAATATTACGAGATATGTAGTGAAATCTCGCCCGAAGTCATTGTGACCTCAGGAGTTGGGAGTGAAATCTCGCCCAATGTCCATGAGATCTCACGAGATGTGGAGTGAAATCTCGCCCGATATCGATGAGATCACACGAGATTTAGATGGGAAGCTCGCTCATATCCACGAGAACGCACGACGTTGGCCTTGAGGTCTCCAAGGTTTGGGTGAGATTTCACGGGATGCGAGTAAACTCTCGCCCAAAGACCATGAGACCTCACGAGATTGGGAGTGAAATCTCGCCCAAGGTCCCTGATATCTCAAGAGGTTTGGACTGAATCTCCCCCGATGTCATTGACAGCTCACGATGAACGGATAGGAATCTCGCCCAAGGTTGCTGCTATCTCACGAGATCTGTAGTGAAATCTCACCCAAACTCATTGGGACCTCAGGAGATTCGGAGTGAAATCTCCGTCGATGTCCATGCGATCTCAGGAGATTTGGTGTCAAATCTCGCCCGATGTCCATGAGAACTCACGACACATAGACTGAAACCTCGCCCAGGGTCCCTGAAAACTGACGAGATTCGGAGTGAAATCTGCCCGAGGTGATTGAGACCTCACGAGATTTGGAGTGAACTCTCCCCCGATATTCGTGAGTACTCACGAGATTTGGAGTCATCTCGCCTGAAGTCCCTGAGATCTCACAAGATAGAGATTGAATTCTCGCTCCATATCCTGAGATCTCACGAGTTTTGGCCTGAGGTCTCCAAGCATTGGATGAGATCTCACCAGCCTTGGAGTGAAATATCCGCGAGTTCCCAGAAATCTCACGAGAGTTGGAGTGAAATGTCGCCCTAGGTCCCTTTTCTCTCACGAGAGTTTAGTGAACTGTCGCCCAATGTCATTGGGACGTCCCGATATTTGGATTGAAATCTCGCCCGAGGTCGCTGATATCTCAGGAGATTCGTAGGGAAATCTCGCCCAATGTGATTGTGACCTCAGGAGATTTGGGGTGAAATCTCGCCCAATGTCCATGAGATCTCATGAGATTTAGATTAAATCTCCCTCAATATCTATGAGGCCTCGCGAGATTGGCACGGACGTCTCCAAGGTTGGATGAGATCTCACAAGACTTGGAGTAAACTCTCGCCCAAAGAACAAGAGACCTCAGCAGAGTTGGAGTGAAATCTCGCACAAGTTCCCCGATATCTCACAAGATGTGTAATGAAATCTCGCCCAATGTCGTCGAGACCTCATGAGATTTGGACTGAAATCTCGACCAGGGTCCCTGATATCTCACGAGATTTGTGGAAATCTCGCCTGATGTCATTGGAACCTCCGTAGATTTGGAGTGCAGTCTCGCCCATTGTCCATGAGATCTCACGAGATTTAGATTGAACCGTCACGCAATATCCATGAGATCTCAGGAGAAGGGCACTGACCTCTCCAAAGTTTGGGTGAGATCTCATGGGCCCTGGAGGAAAATCTCGCCCAAAGTCCAAGAGATCTCGAGGGATTTGGAGAGAAATCTCACCCAAAGCCCATGACATCTCATGAGATTGAGAGGGAATTCTCGCCCGATGTCCATGACACCTCACGGGATTTGCAGTAAAGTCTCGCCCAATGACCATGAGATATCGCGAAATTGAGAGTGAAATCTCACCTCTTTTCCATGAGATCTCAAGACATTTGGCCTGAGGTCTCCACATTTGGAAGAGAGCACACGAGATTTGGATAAAAATCTCAGCTGAATCCCAAGAGATCTCACACGATTTGGAGTGAAATCTCGCCCAAGGTCCCTGATGCCTCAAGACATTTGTAGTGAAATCTCGCCCGATGTCATTGTGACCTCAGGATATTCGGAGGGAAACCTCACCCGAATGTCCCTGAGATCAGACGAGATATTGAGTAAAATCTCACCCGATGCCCATCAGTCCCACGATATTTAGATTGAAGTCTCGCTCAATAGCCATGAGATCTCACGAGATTGGCACTGACGTCGCCAAGGTTTGGAGGAGATCTCACAAGACTGGGAGTAAAATCTCGCCCCAATTCAAGAGTTCTCACGAGAGCTGCAGTGAAATCTCGCCCAAGGTCCCTGGGATCTCACGAGATTTGTCGTGAAATCTCGCCCGATCTCATTGTGACCTCAGGAGGAATGGAGTGAAACCTCGCCTAAAATCCATGAGATGTCATGAGATTTGGAGTGAAATCTGAACCGATGCCCATGAGATCTCAGGAGCCTTGGTGGCAAATCTCGCCCGATGTCCATGAGATCTCACGAGATTTAGATTGAAAGCTCGCCCACGGTCGTCCCTGATATCTCACGAGATTTGGAGAGAAATCTGCCCGAGGTCATTGAGGCCACATGGTATTTGGAGTGAAATCGCCTCCAATGTCCATGACATATCACGAGATTTGGAATGAATTCTCACGCGATGTCCATACGATCTCACGAGATTTGGACTAATCTCGCCTGATGTCCATGATTTCTCACGAGATATAGAGTGAATTCTGCCTCAATATCCTGAGATCTCACGGGATTTGGACGGAAGTCTCCAAGGATTGGATGAGAGCTCAAGAGACTTGGAGGAAATGATCCCCGAATTCCAAAGGATCTCACGAGAGTGAGAGTGGAGTGAAATCTCGCCCTAGGTCCCTTTTATCTCACGAGAGTTGAGTGAAACCTCGCCCGATGTCATTGAGACCTCACGAGATTTGGATGGAAATCTCGCCCAAGTTCGCTGATATCTCACGAGGTTTGTAGTGAAATCTCTCCCAATGTCATTGTGACCTCACGAGATTTGGAGTGAAATCTCGCCCAATGTCCAGGAGATCTCATGAGATTTGGACTGAGGTCTGCACGTTTTGGATGAGATCTCACGAGACTCGGAATAAAATCTCACCCGATGCCCATGGCATCTCATGGGATTTAGATTGAAGTCTCACGCAATAGCCACGAGATCTCACGAGATTTGGACTGAAGTCTCCAAGGTCTGGATGAGATCTCACGAGACTCGGAGGAAAATACCCTGAATTCCAAGAGATCTCACGAGAGTTGGAGTGAAATCTCAACCAAGCTTCCTGATATCTCAAGAGATTTATACTGAAATCTCGCCCGATGTCATTGGGCCCTCGCGAGATTTGGAGTGAAATATCGCGCCAGGTCTCTGATATCTCACGAGATTTGGAGTGAAATCTTGCCCAAGGCCCCTGAGAGCTCAAGAGAATTAGAGGGAAATCTCGCCCCATGTCATGGTGACCTCAAGAGATTTGGAGTGAAATCTCGCCCAATGCCCATGATCTCACGAGATTTGGAGAGAACTCTGACCCGATATCCATGAGATCTCCCGAGATTTGGAGTAAAATCTCTCCTGATGTCATGAGATCGCACGAGATTTAGAGTGCAATTTCCCTCCATGTCCATGAGATCTCACGAGATTTGGACTGAATTCTCCAAGATTCGGATGAGATCTCCGAGACGTGGAGTCAAATCTCGCTCAACGTCCAAGAATCCTCTTGAGAGTTGGAGTGAAACCTCGCCCAAACTCCCTAACATCTCACGCGGTTTGTAGTGTCATCTCACGCGATGTCATTGAGACCTCACGAGATTTGGATGGAAATCTCGCCCAATGTCCAGGAGATCTCATGAGATTTGGACTGAGGTCTGCACGTTTTGGATGAGATCTCACGAGATTCGGAATCAAATCCCACCCGATGCCCATGCTATCTCGTGGGATTTAGATTGAAGTCTCACGCAATATGCATGAGACCTCACGAGATTTGGACGGAAGGCTCCAAGGTTTGGATGAGCTCTCACGAGACTTGGAGGAAGATAGCCCCGAATTCCAAGAGGTCTCACGCGAGAGTTGGAGTGAAATCTCGCCCAAGGCCCCTTTTCACGCACGAGAGTGGAGTGAAATTACGCCCGATAACATTGAGACCTCACGAGATTGGGATTGATATTTCGCCCAAGTTCGCTGAAATCTGACGAGGTGGGTACTGAAATCTCGCCGAAGTCATTGTGACCTCAGGAGACTTGGAGTGACATGTCACCCGATGTCCATGAGATTTCACGAAATTTGGAGTAAATTCTCGCCTGATGTCCATGAGGTCTCACGAGTTATAGATTGAAATCTCGCTCAATATCCATGAGATCTACCGAGATGCGGATTGAATTCTCCAAGGTTCGGATGAGATCTCCGAGACGTGGAGTCAAATCTCGCTCAACGTCCAAGAGTCCTCTTGAGAGTTGGAGTGAAATCTCGCCCAAACTCCCTGTTATCTCACGAGATTTGTAGTGTCATCTCACGCGATGTCATTGAGACCTCACGAGATTTCGACGGAAATCTCGCCCAGGTCCCTGAATATTACGAGATATGTAGTGAAATCTCGCCCGAAGTCATTGTGACCTCAGGAGTTGGGAGTGAAATCTCGCCCAATGTCCATGAGATCTCACGAGATGTGGAGTGAAATCTCGCCCGATATCGATGAGATCACACGAGATTTAGATGGGAAGCTCGCTCATATCCACGAGAACGCACGACGTTGGCCTTGAGGTCTCCAAGGTTTGGGTGAGATTTCACGGGATGCGAGTAAACTCTCGCCCAAAGACCATGAGACCTCACGAGATTGGGAGTGAAATCTCGCCCAAGGTCCCTGATATCTCAAGAGGTTTGGACTGAATCTCCCCCGATGTCATTGACAGCTCACGATGAACGGATAGGAATCTCGCCCAAGGTTGCTGCTATCTCACGAGATCTGTAGTGAAATCTCACCCAAACTCATTGGGACCTCAGGAGATTCGGAGTGAAATCTCCGTCGATGTCCATGCGATCTCAGGAGATTTGGTGTCAAATCTCGCCCGATGTCCATGAGAACTCACGACACATAGACTGAAACCTCGCCCAGGGTCCCTGAAAACTGACGAGATTCGGAGTGAAATCTGCCCGAGGTGATTGAGACCTCACGAGATTTGGAGTGAACTCTCCCCCGATATTCGTGAGTACTCACGAGATTTGGAGTCATCTCGCCTGAAGTCCCTGAGATCTCACAAGATAGAGATTGAATTCTCGCTCCATATCCTGAGATCTCACGAGTTTTGGCCTGAGGTCTCCAAGCATTGGATGAGATCTCACCAGCCTTGGAGTGAAATATCCGCGAGTTCCCAGAAATCTCACGAGAGTTGGAGTGAAATGTCGCCCTAGGTCCCTTTTCTCTCACGAGAGTTTAGTGAACTGTCGCCCAATGTCATTGGGACGTCCCGATATTTGGATTGAAATCTCGCCCGAGGTCGCTGATATCTCAGGAGATTCGTAGGGAAATCTCGCCCAATGTGATTGTGACCTCAGGAGATTTGGGGTGAAATCTCGCCCAATGTCCATGAGATCTCATGAGATTTAGATTAAATCTCCCTCAATATCTATGAGGCCTCGCGAGATTGGCACGGACGTCTCCAAGGTTGGATGAGATCTCACAAGACTTGGAGTAAACTCTCGCCCAAAGAACAAGAGACCTCAGCAGAGTTGGAGTGAAATCTCGCACAAGTTCCCCGATATCTCACAAGATGTGTAATGAAATCTCGCCCAATGTCGTCGAGACCTCATGAGATTTGGACTGAAATCTCGACCAGGGTCCCTGATATCTCACGAGATTTGTGGAAATCTCGCCTGATGTCATTGGAACCTCCGTAGATTTGGAGTGCAGTCTCGCCCATTGTCCATGAGATCTCACGAGATTTAGATTGAACCGTCACGCAATATCCATGAGATCTCAGGAGAAGGGCACTGACCTCTCCAAAGTTTGGGTGAGATCTCATGGGCCCTGGAGGAAAATCTCGCCCAAAGTCCAAGAGATCTCGAGGGATTTGGAGAGAAATCTCACCCAAAGCCCATGACATCTCATGAGATTGAGAGGGAATTCTCGCCCGATGTCCATGACACCTCACGGGATTTGCAGTAAAGTCTCGCCCAATGACCATGAGATATCGCGAAATTGAGAGTGAAATCTCACCTCTTTTCCATGAGATCTCAAGACATTTGGCCTGAGGTCTCCACATTTGGAAGAGAGCACACGAGATTTGGATAAAAATCTCAGCTGAATCCCAAGAGATCTCACACGATTTGGAGTGAAATCTCGCCCAAGGTCCCTGATGCCTCAAGACATTTGTAGTGAAATCTCGCCCGATGTCATTGTGACCTCAGGATATTCGGAGGGAAACCTCACCCGAATGTCCCTGAGATCAGACGAGATATTGAGTAAAATCTCACCCGATGCCCATCAGTCCCACGATATTTAGATTGAAGTCTCGCTCAATAGCCATGAGATCTCACGAGATTGGCACTGACGTCGCCAAGGTTTGGAGGAGATCTCACAAGACTGGGAGTAAAATCTCGCCCCAATTCAAGAGTTCTCACGAGAGCTGCAGTGAAATCTCGCCCAAGGTCCCTGGGATCTCACGAGATTTGTCGTGAAATCTCGCCCGATCTCATTGTGACCTCAGGAGGAATGGAGTGAAACCTCGCCTAAAATCCATGAGATGTCATGAGATTTGGAGTGAAATCTGAACCGATGCCCATGAGATCTCAGGAGCCTTGGTGGCAAATCTCGCCCGATGTCCATGAGATCTCACGAGATTTAGATTGAAAGCTCGCCCACGGTCGTCCCTGATATCTCACGAGATTTGGAGAGAAATCTGCCCGAGGTCATTGAGGCCACATGGTATTTGGAGTGAAATCGCCTCCAATGTCCATGACATATCACGAGATTTGGAATGAATTCTCACGCGATGTCCATACGATCTCACGAGATTTGGACTAATCTCGCCTGATGTCCATGATTTCTCACGAGATATAGAGTGAATTCTGCCTCAATATCCTGAGATCTCACGGGATTTGGACGGAAGTCTCCAAGGATTGGATGAGAGCTCAAGAGACTTGGAGGAAATGATCCCCGAATTCCAAAGGATCTCACGAGAGTGAGAGTGGAGTGAAATCTCGCCCTAGGTCCCTTTTATCTCACGAGAGTTGAGTGAAACCTCGCCCGATGTCATTGAGACCTCACGAGATTTGGATGGAAATCTCGCCCAAGTTCGCTGATATCTCACGAGGTTTGTAGTGAAATCTCTCCCAATGTCATTGTGACCTCACGAGATTTGGAGTGAAATCTCGCCCAATGTCCAGGAGATCTCATGAGATTTGGACTGAGGTCTGCACGTTTTGGATGAGATCTCACGAGACTCGGAATAAAATCTCACCCGATGCCCATGGCATCTCATGGGATTTAGATTGAAGTCTCACGCAATAGCCACGAGATCTCACGAGATTTGGACTGAAGTCTCCAAGGTCTGGATGAGATCTCACGAGACTCGGAGGAAAATACCCTGAATTCCAAGAGATCTCACGAGAGTTGGAGTGAAATCTCAACCAAGCTTCCTGATATCTCAAGAGATTTATACTGAAATCTCGCCCGATGTCATTGGGCCCTCGCGAGATTTGGAGTGAAATATCGCGCCAGGTCTCTGATATCTCACGAGATTTGGAGTGAAATCTTGCCCAAGGCCCCTGAGAGCTCAAGAGAATTAGAGGGAAATCTCGCCCCATGTCATGGTGACCTCAAGAGATTTGGAGTGAAATCTCGCCCAATGCCCATGATCTCACGAGATTTGGAGAGAACTCTGACCCGATATCCATGAGATCTCCCGAGATTTGGAGTAAAATCTCTCCTGATGTCATGAGATCGCACGAGATTTAGAGTGCAATTTCCCTCCATGTCCATGAGATCTCACGAGATTTGGACTGAATTCTCCAAGATTCGGATGAGATCTCCGAGACGTGGAGTCAAATCTCGCTCAACGTCCAAGAATCCTCTTGAGAGTTGGAGTGAAACCTCGCCCAAACTCCCTAACATCTCACGCGGTTTGTAGTGTCATCTCACGCGATGTCATTGAGACCTCACGAGATTTGGATGGAAATCTCGCCCAATGTCCAGGAGATCTCATGAGATTTGGACTGAGGTCTGCACGTTTTGGATGAGATCTCACGAGATTCGGAATCAAATCCCACCCGATGCCCATGCTATCTCGTGGGATTTAGATTGAAGTCTCACGCAATATGCATGAGACCTCACGAGATTTGGACGGAAGGCTCCAAGGTTTGGATGAGCTCTCACGAGACTTGGAGGAAGATAGCCCCGAATTCCAAGAGGTCTCACGCGAGAGTTGGAGTGAAATCTCGCCCAAGGCCCCTTTTCACGCACGAGAGTGGAGTGAAATTACGCCCGATAACATTGAGACCTCACGAGATTGGGATTGATATTTCGCCCAAGTTCGCTGAAATCTGACGAGGTGGGTACTGAAATCTCGCCGAAGTCATTGTGACCTCAGGAGACTTGGAGTGACATGTCACCCGATGTCCATGAGATTTCACGAAATTTGGAGTAAATTCTCGCCTGATGTCCATGAGGTCTCACGAGTTATAGATTGAAATCTCGCTCAATATCCATGAGATCTACCGAGATGCGGATTGAATTCTCCAAGGTTCGGATGAGATCTCCGAGACGTGGAGTCAAATCTCGCTCAACGTCCAAGAGTCCTCTTGAGAGTTGGAGTGAAATCTCGCCCAAACTCCCTGTTATCTCACGAGATTTGTAGTGTCATCTCACGCGATGTCATTGAGACCTCACGAGATTTCGACGGAAATCTCGCCCAGGTCCCTGAATATTACGAGATATGTAGTGAAATCTCGCCCGAAGTCATTGTGACCTCAGGAGTTGGGAGTGAAATCTCGCCCAATGTCCATGAGATCTCACGAGATGTGGAGTGAAATCTCGCCCGATATCGATGAGATCACACGAGATTTAGATGGGAAGCTCGCTCATATCCACGAGAACGCACGACGTTGGCCTTGAGGTCTCCAAGGTTTGGGTGAGATTTCACGGGATGCGAGTAAACTCTCGCCCAAAGACCATGAGACCTCACGAGATTGGGAGTGAAATCTCGCCCAAGGTCCCTGATATCTCAAGAGGTTTGGACTGAATCTCCCCCGATGTCATTGACAGCTCACGATGAACGGATAGGAATCTCGCCCAAGGTTGCTGCTATCTCACGAGATCTGTAGTGAAATCTCCCCCAAACTCATTGGGACCTCAGGAGATTCGGAGTGAAATCTCCGTCGATGTCCATGCGATCTCAGGAGATTTGGTGTCAAATCTCGCCCGATGTCCATGAGAACTCACGACACATAGACTGAAACCTCGCCCAGGGTCCCTGAAAACTGACGAGATTCGGAGTGAAATCTGCCCGAGGTGATTGAGACCTCACGAGATTTGGAGTGAACTCTCCCCCGATATTCGTGAGTACTCACGAGATTTGGAGTCATCTCGCCTGAAGTCCCTGAGATCTCACAAGATAGAGATTGAATTCTCGCTCCATATCCTGAGATCTCACGAGTTTTGGCCTGAGGTCTCCAAGCATTGGATGAGATCTCACCAGCCTTGGAGTGAAATATCCGCGAGTTCCCAGAAATCTCACGAGAGTTGGAGTGAAATGTCGCCCTAGGTCCCTTTTCTCTCACGAGAGTTTAGTGAACTGTCGCCCAATGTCATTGGGACGTCCCGATATTTGGATTGAAATCTCGCCCGAGGTCGCTGATATCTCAGGAGATTCGTAGGGAAATCTCGCCCAATGTGATTGTGACCTCAGGAGATTTGGGGTGAAATCTCGCCCAATGTCCATGAGATCTCATGAGATTTAGATTAAATCTCCCTCAATATCTATGAGGCCTCGCGAGATTGGCACGGACGTCTCCAAGGTTGGATGAGATCTCACAAGACTTGGAGTAAACTCTCGCCCAAAGAACAAGAGACCTCAGCAGAGTTGGAGTGAAATCTCGCACAAGTTCCCCGATATCTCACAAGATGTGTAATGAAATCTCGCCCAATGTCGTCGAGACCTCATGAGATTTGGACTGAAATCTCGACCAGGGTCCCTGATATCTCACGAGATTTGTGGAAATCTCGCCTGATGTCATTGGAACCTCCGTAGATTTGGAGTGCAGTCTCGCCCATTGTCCATGAGATCTCACGAGATTTAGATTGAACCGTCACGCAATATCCATGAGATCTCAGGAGAAGGGCACTGACCTCTCCAAAGTTTGGGTGAGATCTCATGGGCCCTGGAGGAAAATCTCGCCCAAAGTCCAAGAGATCTCGAGGGATTTGGAGAGAAATCTCACCCAAAGCCCATGACATCTCATGAGATTGAGAGGGAATTCTCGCCCGATGTCCATGACACCTCACGGGATTTGCAGTAAAGTCTCGCCCAATGACCATGAGATATCGCGAAATTGAGAGTGAAATCTCACCTCTTTTCCATGAGATCTCAAGACATTTGGCCTGAGGTCTCCACATTTGGAAGAGAGCACACGAGATTTGGATAAAAATCTCAGCTGAATCCCAAGAGATCTCACACGATTTGGAGTGAAATCTCGCCCAAGGTCCCTGATGCCTCAAGACATTTGTAGTGAAATCTCGCCCGATGTCATTGTGACCTCAGGATATTCGGAGGGAAACCTCACCCGAATGTCCCTGAGATCAGACGAGATATTGAGTAAAATCTCACCCGATGCCCATCAGTCCCACGATATTTAGATTGAAGTCTCGCTCAATAGCCATGAGATCTCACGAGATTGGCACTGACGTCGCCAAGGTTTGGAGGAGATCTCACAAGACTGGGAGTAAAATCTCGCCCCAATTCAAGAGTTCTCACGAGAGCTGCAGTGAAATCTCGCCCAAGGTCCCTGAGATCTCACGAGATTTGTCGTGAAATCTCGCCCGATCTCATTGTGACCTCAGGAGGAATGGAGTGAAACCTCGCCTAAAATCCATGAGATGTCATGAGATTTGGAGTGAAATCTGAACCGATGCCCATGAGATCTCAGGAGCCTTGGTGGCAAATCTCGCCCGATGTCCATGAGATCTCACGAGATTTAGATTGAAAGCTCGCCCACGGTCGTCCCTGATATCTCACGAGATTTGGAGAGAAATCTGCCCGAGGTCATTGAGACCACATGGTATTTGGAGTGAAATCGCCTCCAATGTCCATGACATATCACGAGATTTGGAATGAATTCTCACGCGATGTCCATACGATCTCACGAGATTTGGACTAATCTCGCCTGATGTCCATGATTTCTCACGAGATATAGAGTGAATTCTGCCTCAATATCCTGAGATCTCACGGGATTTGGACGGAAGTCTCCAAGGATTGGATGAGAGCTCAAGAGACTTGGAGGAAATGATCCCCGAATTCCAAAGGATCTCACGAGAGTGAGAGTGGAGTGAAATCTCGCCCTAGGTCCCTTTTATCTCACGAGAGTTGAGTGAAACCTCGCCCGATGTCATTGAGACCTCACGAGATTTGGATGGAAATCTCGCCCAAGTTCGCTGATATCTCACGAGGTTTGTAGTGAAATCTCTCCCAATGTCATTGTGACCTCACGAGATTTGGAGTGAAATCTCGCCCAATGTCCAGGAGATCTCATGAGATTTGGACTGAGGTCTGCACGTTTTGGATGAGATCTCACGAGACTCGGAATAAAATCTCACCCGATGCCCATGGCATCTCATGGGATTTAGATTGAAGTCTCACGCAATAGCCACGAGATCTCACGAGATTTGGACTGAAGTCTCCAAGGTCTGGATGAGATCTCACGAGACTCGGAGGAAAATACCCTGAATTCCAAGAGATCTCACGAGAGTTGGAGTGAAATCTCAACCAAGCTTCCTGATATCTCAAGAGATTTATACTGAAATCTCGCCCGATGTCATTGGGCCCTCGCGAGATTTGGAGTGAAATATCGCGCCAGGTCTCTGATATCTCACGAGATTTGGAGTGAAATCTTGCCCAAGGCCCCTGAGAGCTCAAGAGAATTAGAGGGAAATCTCGCCCCATGTCATGGTGACCTCAAGAGATTTGGAGTGAAATCTCGCCCAATGCCCATGATCTCACGAGATTTGGAGAGAACTCTGACCCGATATCCATGAGATCTCCCGAGATTTGGAGTAAAATCTCTCCTGATGTCATGAGATCGCACGAGATTTAGAGTGCAATTTCCCTCCATGTCCATGAGATCTCACGAGATTTGGACTGAATTCTCCAAGATTCGGATGAGATCTCCGAGACGTGGAGTCAAATCTCGCTCAACGTCCAAGAATCCTCTTGAGAGTTGGAGTGAAACCTCGCCCAAACTCCCTAACATCTCACGCGGTTTGTAGTGTCATCTCACGCGATGTCATTGAGACCTCACGAGATTTGGATGGAAATCTCGCCCAATGTCCAGGAGATCTCATGAGATTTGGACTGAGGTCTGCACGTTTTGGATGAGATCTCACGAGATTCGGAATCAAATCCCACCCGATGCCCATGCTATCTCGTGGGATTTAGATTGAAGTCTCACGCAATATGCATGAGACCTCACGAGATTTGGACGGAAGGCTCCAAGGTTTGGATGAGCTCTCACGAGACTTGGAGGAAGATAGCCCCGAATTCCAAGAGGTCTCACGCGAGAGTTGGAGTGAAATCTCGCCCAAGGCCCCTTTTCACGCACGAGAGTGGAGTGAAATTACGCCCGATAACATTGAGACCTCACGAGATTGGGATTGATATTTCGCCCAAGTTCGCTGAAATCTGACGAGGTGGGTACTGAAATCTCGCCGAAGTCATTGTGACCTCAGGAGACTTGGAGTGACATGTCACCCGATGTCCATGAGATTTCACGAAATTTGGAGTAAATTCTCGCCTGATGTCCATGAGGTCTCACGAGTTATAGATTGAAATCTCGCTCAATATCCATGAGATCTACCGAGATGCGGATTGAATTCTCCAAGGTTCGGATGAGATCTCCGAGACGTGGAGTCAAATCTCGCTCAACGTCCAAGAGTCCTCTTGAGAGTTGGAGTGAAATCTCGCCCAAACTCCCTGTTATCTCACGAGATTTGTAGTGTCATCTCACGCGATGTCATTGAGACCTCACGAGATTTCGACGGAAATCTCGCCCAGGTCCCTGAATATTACGAGATATGTAGTGAAATCTCGCCCGAAGTCATTGTGACCTCAGGAGTTGGGAGTGAAATCTCGCCCAATGTCCATGAGATCTCACGAGATGTGGAGTGAAATCTCGCCCGATATCGATGAGATCACACGAGATTTAGATGGGAAGCTCGCTCATATCCACGAGAACGCACGACGTTGGCCTTGAGGTCTCCAAGGTTTGGGTGAGATTTCACGGGATGCGAGTAAACTCTCGCCCAAAGACCATGAGACCTCACGAGATTGGGAGTGAAATCTCGCCCAAGGTCCCTGATATCTCAAGAGGTTTGGACTGAATCTCCCCCGATGTCATTGACAGCTCACGATGAACGGATAGGAATCTCGCCCAAGGTTGCTGCTATCTCACGAGATCTGTAGTGAAATCTCCCCCAAACTCATTGGGACCTCAGGAGATTCGGAGTGAAATCTCCGTCGATGTCCATGCGATCTCAGGAGATTTGGTGTCAAATCTCGCCCGATGTCCATGAGAACTCACGACACATAGACTGAAACCTCGCCCAGGGTCCCTGAAAACTGACGAGATTCGGAGTGAAATCTGCCCGAGGTGATTGAGACCTCACGAGATTTGGAGTGAACTCTCCCCCGATATTCGTGAGTACTCACGAGATTTGGAGTCATCTCGCCTGAAGTCCCTGAGATCTCACAAGATAGAGATTGAATTCTCGCTCCATATCCTGAGATCTCACGAGTTTTGGCCTGAGGTCTCCAAGCATTGGATGAGATCTCACCAGCCTTGGAGTGAAATATCCGCGAGTTCCCAGAAATCTCACGAGAGTTGGAGTGAAATGTCGCCCTAGGTCCCTTTTCTCTCACGAGAGTTTAGTGAACTGTCGCCCAATGTCATTGGGACGTCCCGATATTTGGATTGAAATCTCGCCCGAGGTCGCTGATATCTCAGGAGATTCGTAGGGAAATCTCGCCCAATGTGATTGTGACCTCAGGAGATTTGGGGTGAAATCTCGCCCAATGTCCATGAGATCTCATGAGATTTAGATTAAATCTCCCTCAATATCTATGAGGCCTCGCGAGATTGGCACGGACGTCTCCAAGGTTGGATGAGATCTCACAAGACTTGGAGTAAACTCTCGCCCAAAGAACAAGAGACCTCAGCAGAGTTGGAGTGAAATCTCGCACAAGTTCCCCGATATCTCACAAGATGTGTAATGAAATCTCGCCCAATGTCGTCGAGACCTCATGAGATTTGGACTGAAATCTCGACCAGGGTCCCTGATATCTCACGAGATTTGTGGAAATCTCGCCTGATGTCATTGGAACCTCCGTAGATTTGGAGTGCAGTCTCGCCCATTGTCCATGAGATCTCACGAGATTTAGATTGAACCGTCACGCAATATCCATGAGATCTCAGGAGAAGGGCACTGACCTCTCCAAAGTTTGGGTGAGATCTCATGGGCCCTGGAGGAAAATCTCGCCCAAAGTCCAAGAGATCTCGAGGGATTTGGAGAGAAATCTCACCCAAAGCCCATGACATCTCATGAGATTGAGAGGGAATTCTCGCCCGATGTCCATGACACCTCACGGGATTTGCAGTAAAGTCTCGCCCAATGACCATGAGATATCGCGAAATTGAGAGTGAAATCTCACCTCTTTTCCATGAGATCTCAAGACATTTGGCCTGAGGTCTCCACATTTGGAAGAGAGCACACGAGATTTGGATAAAAATCTCAGCTGAATCCCAAGAGATCTCACACGATTTGGAGTGAAATCTCGCCCAAGGTCCCTGATGCCTCAAGACATTTGTAGTGAAATCTCGCCCGATGTCATTGTGACCTCAGGATATTCGGAGGGAAACCTCACCCGAATGTCCCTGAGATCAGACGAGATATTGAGTAAAATCTCACCCGATGCCCATCAGTCCCACGATATTTAGATTGAAGTCTCGCTCAATAGCCATGAGATCTCACGAGATTGGCACTGACGTCGCCAAGGTTTGGAGGAGATCTCACAAGACTGGGAGTAAAATCTCGCCCCAATTCAAGAGTTCTCACGAGAGCTGCAGTGAAATCTCGCCCAAGGTCCCTGGGATCTCACGAGATTTGTCGTGAAATCTCGCCCGATCTCATTGTGACCTCAGGAGGAATGGAGTGAAACCTCGCCTAAAATCCATGAGATGTCATGAGATTTGGAGTGAAATCTGAACCGATGCCCATGAGATCTCAGGAGCCTTGGTGGCAAATCTCGCCCGATGTCCATGAGATCTCACGAGATTTAGATTGAAAGCTCGCCCACGGTCGTCCCTGATATCTCACGAGATTTGGAGAGAAATCTGCCCGAGGTCATTGAGACCACATGGTATTTGGAGTGAAATCGCCTCCAATGTCCATGACATATCACGAGATTTGGAATGAATTCTCACGCGATGTCCATACGATCTCACGAGATTTGGACTAATCTCGCCTGATGTCCATGATTTCTCACGAGATATAGAGTGAATTCTGCCTCAATATCCTGAGATCTCACGGGATTTGGACGGAAGTCTCCAAGGATTGGATGAGAGCTCAAGAGACTTGGAGGAAATGATCCCCGAATTCCAAAGGATCTCACGAGAGTGAGAGTGGAGTGAAATCTCGCCCTAGGTCCCTTTTATCTCACGAGAGTTGAGTGAAACCTCGCCCGATGTCATTGAGACCTCACGAGATTTGGATGGAAATCTCGCCCAAGTTCGCTGATATCTCACGAGGTTTGTAGTGAAATCTCTCCCAATGTCATTGTGACCTCACGAGATTTGGAGTGAAATCTCGCCCAATGTCCAGGAGATCTCATGAGATTTGGACTGAGGTCTGCACGTTTTGGATGAGATCTCACGAGACTCGGAATAAAATCTCACCCGATGCCCATGGCATCTCATGGGATTTAGATTGAAGTCTCACGCAATAGCCACGAGATCTCACGAGATTTGGACTGAAGTCTCCAAGGTCTGGATGAGATCTCACGAGACTCGGAGGAAAATACCCTGAATTCCAAGAGATCTCACGAGAGTTGGAGTGAAATCTCAACCAAGCTTCCTGATATCTCAAGAGATTTATACTGAAATCTCGCCCGATGTCATTGGGCCCTCGCGAGATTTGGAGTGAAATATCGCGCCAGGTCTCTGATATCTCACGAGATTTGGAGTGAAATCTTGCCCAAGGCCCCTGAGAGCTCAAGAGAATTAGAGGGAAATCTCGCCCCATGTCATGGTGACCTCAAGAGATTTGGAGTGAAATCTCGCCCAATGCCCATGATCTCACGAGATTTGGAGAGAACTCTGACCCGATATCCATGAGATCTCCCGAGATTTGGAGTAAAATCTCTCCTGATGTCATGAGATCGCACGAGATTTAGAGTGCAATTTCCCTCCATGTCCATGAGATCTCACGAGATTTGGACTGAATTCTCCAAGATTCGGATGAGATCTCCGAGACGTGGAGTCAAATCTCGCTCAACGTCCAAGAATCCTCTTGAGAGTTGGAGTGAAACCTCGCCCAAACTCCCTAACATCTCACGCGGTTTGTAGTGTCATCTCACGCGATGTCATTGAGACCTCACGAGATTTGGATGGAAATCTCGCCCAATGTCCAGGAGATCTCATGAGATTTGGACTGAGGTCTGCACGTTTTGGATGAGATCTCACGAGATTCGGAATCAAATCCCACCCGATGCCCATGCTATCTCGTGGGATTTAGATTGAAGTCTCACGCAATATGCATGAGACCTCACGAGATTTGGACGGAAGGCTCCAAGGTTTGGATGAGCTCTCACGAGACTTGGAGGAAGATAGCCCCGAATTCCAAGAGGTCTCACGCGAGAGTTGGAGTGAAATCTCGCCCAAGGCCCCTTTTCACGCACGAGAGTGGAGTGAAATTACGCCCGATAACATTGAGACCTCACGAGATTGGGATTGATATTTCGCCCAAGTTCGCTGAAATCTGACGAGGTGGGTACTGAAATCTCGCCGAAGTCATTGTGACCTCAGGAGACTTGGAGTGACATGTCACCCGATGTCCATGAGATTTCACGAAATTTGGAGTAAATTCTCGCCTGATGTCCATGAGGTCTCACGAGTTATAGATTGAAATCTCGCTCAATATCCATGAGATCTACCGAGATGCGGATTGAATTCTCCAAGGTTCGGATGAGATCTCCGAGACGTGGAGTCAAATCTCGCTCAACGTCCAAGAGTCCTCTTGAGAGTTGGAGTGAAATCTCGCCCAAACTCCCTGTTATCTCACGAGATTTGTAGTGTCATCTCACGCGATGTCATTGAGACCTCACGAGATTTCGACGGAAATCTCGCCCAGGTCCCTGAATATTACGAGATATGTAGTGAAATCTCGCCCGAAGTCATTGTGACCTCAGGAGTTGGGAGTGAAATCTCGCCCAATGTCCATGAGATCTCACGAGATGTGGAGTGAAATCTCGCCCGATATCGATGAGATCACACGAGATTTAGATGGGAAGCTCGCTCATATCCACGAGAACGCACGACGTTGGCCTTGAGGTCTCCAAGGTTTGGGTGAGATTTCACGGGATGCGAGTAAACTCTCGCCCAAAGACCATGAGACCTCACGAGATTGGGAGTGAAATCTCGCCCAAGGTCCCTGATATCTCAAGAGGTTTGGACTGAATCTCCCCCGATGTCATTGACAGCTCACGATGAACGGATAGGAATCTCGCCCAAGGTTGCTGCTATCTCACGAGATCTGTAGTGAAATCTCCCCCAAACTCATTGGGACCTCAGGAGATTCGGAGTGAAATCTCCGTCGATGTCCATGCGATCTCAGGAGATTTGGTGTCAAATCTCGCCCGATGTCCATGAGAACTCACGACACATAGACTGAAACCTCGCCCAGGGTCCCTGAAAACTGACGAGATTCGGAGTGAAATCTGCCCGAGGTGATTGAGACCTCACGAGATTTGGAGTGAACTCTCCCCCGATATTCGTGAGTACTCACGAGATTTGGAGTCATCTCGCCTGAAGTCCCTGAGATCTCACAAGATAGAGATTGAATTCTCGCTCCATATCCTGAGATCTCACGAGTTTTGGCCTGAGGTCTCCAAGCATTGGATGAGATCTCACCAGCCTTGGAGTGAAATATCCGCGAGTTCCCAGAAATCTCACGAGAGTTGGAGTGAAATGTCG
Source organism: Eumetopias jubatus (assembly GCF_037043125.1). Classification (NCBI taxonomy): domain Eukaryota; kingdom Metazoa; phylum Chordata; class Mammalia; order Carnivora; family Otariidae; genus Eumetopias; species Eumetopias jubatus. Next base: position 274,658 of record NW_028274968.1, read on the forward strand.
CCCTAGGTCCCTTTTCTCTCACGAGAGTTTAGTGAACTGTCGCCCAATGTCATTGGGACGTCCCGATATTTGGATTGAAATCTCGCCCGAGGTCGCTGATATCTCAGGAGATTCGTAGGGAAATCTCGCCCAATGTGATTGTGACCTCAGGAGATTTGGGGTGAAATCTCGCCCAATGTCCATGAGATCTCATGAGATTTAGATTAAATCTCCCTCAATATCTATGAGGCCTCGCGAGATTGGCACGGACGTCTCCAAGGTTGGATGAGATCTCACAAGACTTGGAGTAAACTCTCGCCCAAAGAACAAGAGACCTCAGCAGAGTTGGAGTGAAATCTCGCACAAGTTCCCCGATATCTCACAAGATGTGTAATGAAATCTCGCCCAATGTCGTCGAGACCTCATGAGATTTGGACTGAAATCTCGACCAGGGTCCCTGATATCTCACGAGATTTGTGGAAATCTCGCCTGATGTCATTGGAACCTCCGTAGATTTGGAGTGCAGTCTCGCCCATTGTCCATGAGATCTCACGAGATTTAGATTGAACCGTCACGCAATATCCATGAGATCTCAGGAGAAGGGCACTGACCTCTCCAAAGTTTGGGTGAGATCTCATGGGCCCTGGAGGAAAATCTCGCCCAAAGTCCAAGAGATCTCGAGGGATTTGGAGAGAAATCTCACCCAAAGCCCATGACATCTCATGAGATTGAGAGGGAATTCTCGCCCGATGTCCATGACACCTCACGGGATTTGCAGTAAAGTCTCGCCCAATGACCATGAGATATCGCGAAATTGAGAGTGAAATCTCACCTCTTTTCCATGAGATCTCAAGACATTTGGCCTGAGGTCTCCACATTTGGAAGAGAGCACACGAGATTTGGATAAAAATCTCAGCTGAATCCCAAGAGATCTCACACGATTTGGAGTGAAATCTCGCCCAAGGTCCCTGATGCCTCAAGACATTTGTAGTGAAATCTCGCCCGATGTCATTGTGACCTCAGGATATTCGGAGGGAAACCTCACCCGAATGTCCCTGAGATCAGACGAGATATTGAGTAAAATCTCACCCGATGCCCATCAGTCCCACGATATTTAGATTGAAGTCTCGCTCAATAGCCATGAGATCTCACGAGATTGGCACTGACGTCGCCAAGGTTTGGAGGAGATCTCACAAGACTGGGAGTAAAATCTCGCCCCAATTCAAGAGTTCTCACGAGAGCTGCAGTGAAATCTCGCCCAAGGTCCCTGGGATCTCACGAGATTTGTCGTGAAATCTCGCCCGATCTCATTGTGACCTCAGGAGGAATGGAGTGAAACCTCGCCTAAAATCCATGAGATGTCATGAGATTTGGAGTGAAATCTGAACCGATGCCCATGAGATCTCAGGAGCCTTGGTGGCAAATCTCGCCCGATGTCCATGAGATCTCACGAGATTTAGATTGAAAGCTCGCCCACGGTCGTCCCTGATATCTCACGAGATTTGGAGAGAAATCTGCCCGAGGTCATTGAGGCCACATGGTATTTGGAGTGAAATCGCCTCCAATGTCCATGACATATCACGAGATTTGGAATGAATTCTCACGCGATGTCCATACGATCTCACGAGATTTGGACTAATCTCGCCTGATGTCCATGATTTCTCACGAGATATAGAGTGAATTCTGCCTCAATATCCTGAGATCTCACGGGATTTGGACGGAAGTCTCCAAGGATTGGATGAGAGCTCAAGAGACTTGGAGGAAATGATCCCCGAATTCCAAAGGATCTCACGAGAGTGAGAGTGGAGTGAAATCTCGCCCTAGGTCCCTTTTATCTCACGAGAGTTGAGTGAAACCTCGCCCGATGTCATTGAGACCTCACGAGATTTGGATGGAAATCTCGCCCAAGTTCGCTGATATCTCACGAGGTTTGTAGTGAAATCTCTCCCAATGTCATTGTGACCTCACGAGATTTGGAGTGAAATCTCGCCCAATGTCCAGGAGATCTCATGAGATTTGGACTGAGGTCTGCACGTTTTGGATGAGATCTCACGAGACTCGGAATAAAATCTCACCCGATGCCCATGGCATCTCATGGGATTTAGATTGAAGTCTCACGCAATAGCCACGAGATCTCACGAGATTTGGACTGAAGTCTCCAAGGTCTGGATGAGATCTCACGAGACTCGGAGGAAAATACCCTGAATTCCAAGAGATCTCACGAGAGTTGGAGTGAAATCTCAACCAAGCTTCCTGATATCTCAAGAGATTTATACTGAAATCTCGCCCGATGTCATTGGGCCCTCGCGAGATTTGGAGTGAAATATCGCGCCAGGTCTCTGATATCTCACGAGATTTGGAGTGAAATCTTGCCCAAGGCCCCTGAGAGCTCAAGAGAATTAGAGGGAAATCTCGCCCCATGTCATGGTGACCTCAAGAGATTTGGAGTGAAATCTCGCCCAATGCCCATGATCTCACGAGATTTGGAGAGAACTCTGACCCGATATCCATGAGATCTCCCGAGATTTGGAGTAAAATCTCTCCTGATGTCATGAGATCGCACGAGATTTAGAGTGCAATTTCCCTCCATGTCCATGAGATCTCACGAGATTTGGACTGAATTCTCCAAGATTCGGATGAGATCTCCGAGACGTGGAGTCAAATCTCGCTCAACGTCCAAGAATCCTCTTGAGAGTTGGAGTGAAACCTCGCCCAAACTCCCTAACATCTCACGCGGTTTGTAGTGTCATCTCACGCGATGTCATTGAGACCTCACGAGATTTGGATGGAAATCTCGCCCAATGTCCAGGAGATCTCATGAGATTTGGACTGAGGTCTGCACGTTTTGGATGAGATCTCACGAGATTCGGAATCAAATCCCACCCGATGCCCATGCTATCTCGTGGGATTTAGATTGAAGTCTCACGCAATATGCATGAGACCTCACGAGATTTGGACGGAAGGCTCCAAGGTTTGGATGAGCTCTCACGAGACTTGGAGGAAGATAGCCCCGAATTCCAAGAGGTCTCACGCGAGAGTTGGAGTGAAATCTCGCCCAAGGCCCCTTTTCACGCACGAGAGTGGAGTGAAATTACGCCCGATAACATTGAGACCTCACGAGATTGGGATTGATATTTCGCCCAAGTTCGCTGAAATCTGACGAGGTGGGTACTGAAATCTCGCCGAAGTCATTGTGACCTCAGGAGACTTGGAGTGACATGTCACCCGATGTCCATGAGATTTCACGAAATTTGGAGTAAATTCTCGCCTGATGTCCATGAGGTCTCACGAGTTATAGATTGAAATCTCGCTCAATATCCATGAGATCTACCGAGATGCGGATTGAATTCTCCAAGGTTCGGATGAGATCTCCGAGACGTGGAGTCAAATCTCGCTCAACGTCCAAGAGTCCTCTTGAGAGTTGGAGTGAAATCTCGCCCAAACTCCCTGTTATCTCACGAGATTTGTAGTGTCATCTCACGCGATGTCATTGAGACCTCACGAGATTTCGACGGAAATCTCGCCCAGGTCCCTGAATATTACGAGATATGTAGTGAAATCTCGCCCGAAGTCATTGTGACCTCAGGAGTTGGGAGTGAAATCTCGCCCAATGTCCATGAGATCTCACGAGATGTGGAGTGAAATCTCGCCCGATATCGATGAGATCACACGAGATTTAGATGGGAAGCTCGCTCATATCCACGAGAACGCACGACGTTGGCCTTGAGGTCTCCAAGGTTTGGGTGAGATTTCACGGGATGCGAGTAAACTCTCGCCCAAAGACCATGAGACCTCACGAGATTGGGAGTGAAATCTCGCCCAAGGTCCCTGATATCTCAAGAGGTTTGGACTGAATCTCCCCCGATGTCATTGACAGCTCACGATGAACGGATAGGAATCTCGCCCAAGGTTGCTGCTATCTCACGAGATCTGTAGTGAAATCTCACCCAAACTCATTGGGACCTCAGGAGATTCGGAGTGAAATCTCCGTCGATGTCCATGCGATCTCAGGAGATTTGGTGTCAAATCTCGCCCGATGTCCATGAGAACTCACGACACATAGACTGAAACCTCGCCCAGGGTCCCTGAAAACTGACGAGATTCGGAGTGAAATCTGCCCGAGGTGATTGAGACCTCACGAGATTTGGAGTGAACTCTCCCCCGATATTCGTGAGTACTCACGAGATTTGGAGTCATCTCGCCTGAAGTCCCTGAGATCTCACAAGATAGAGATTGAATTCTCGCTCCATATCCTGAGATCTCACGAGTTTTGGCCTGAGGTCTCCAAGCATTGGATGAGATCTCACCAGCCTTGGAGTGAAATATCCGCGAGTTCCCAGAAATCTCACGAGAGTTGGAGTGAAATGTCGCCCTAGGTCCCTTTTCTCTCACGAGAGTTTAGTGAACTGTCGCCCAATGTCATTGGGACGTCCCGATATTTGGATTGAAATCTCGCCCGAGGTCGCTGATATCTCAGGAGATTCGTAGGGAAATCTCGCCCAATGTGATTGTGACCTCAGGAGATTTGGGGTGAAATCTCGCCCAATGTCCATGAGATCTCATGAGATTTAGATTAAATCTCCCTCAATATCTATGAGGCCTCGCGAGATTGGCACGGACGTCTCCAAGGTTGGATGAGATCTCACAAGACTTGGAGTAAACTCTCGCCCAAAGAACAAGAGACCTCAGCAGAGTTGGAGTGAAATCTCGCACAAGTTCCCCGATATCTCACAAGATGTGTAATGAAATCTCGCCCAATGTCGTCGAGACCTCATGAGATTTGGACTGAAATCTCGACCAGGGTCCCTGATATCTCACGAGATTTGTGGAAATCTCGCCTGATGTCATTGGAACCTCCGTAGATTTGGAGTGCAGTCTCGCCCATTGTCCATGAGATCTCACGAGATTTAGATTGAACCGTCACGCAATATCCATGAGATCTCAGGAGAAGGGCACTGACCTCTCCAAAGTTTGGGTGAGATCTCATGGGCCCTGGAGGAAAATCTCGCCCAAAGTCCAAGAGATCTCGAGGGATTTGGAGAGAAATCTCACCCAAAGCCCATGACATCTCATGAGATTGAGAGGGAATTCTCGCCCGATGTCCATGACACCTCACGGGATTTGCAGTAAAGTCTCGCCCAATGACCATGAGATATCGCGAAATTGAGAGTGAAATCTCACCTCTTTTCCATGAGATCTCAAGACATTTGGCCTGAGGTCTCCACATTTGGAAGAGAGCACACGAGATTTGGATAAAAATCTCAGCTGAATCCCAAGAGATCTCACACGATTTGGAGTGAAATCTCGCCCAAGGTCCCTGATGCCTCAAGACATTTGTAGTGAAATCTCGCCCGATGTCATTGTGACCTCAGGATATTCGGAGGGAAACCTCACCCGAATGTCCCTGAGATCAGACGAGATATTGAGTAAAATCTCACCCGATGCCCATCAGTCCCACGATATTTAGATTGAAGTCTCGCTCAATAGCCATGAGATCTCACGAGATTGGCACTGACGTCGCCAAGGTTTGGAGGAGATCTCACAAGACTGGGAGTAAAATCTCGCCCCAATTCAAGAGTTCTCACGAGAGCTGCAGTGAAATCTCGCCCAAGGTCCCTGAGATCTCACGAGATTTGTCGTGAAATCTCGCCCGATCTCATTGTGACCTCAGGAGGAATGGAGTGAAACCTCGCCTAAAATCCATGAGATGTCATGAGATTTGGAGTGAAATCTGAACCGATGCCCATGAGATCTCAGGAGCCTTGGTGGCAAATCTCGCCCGATGTCCATGAGATCTCACGAGATTTAGATTGAAAGCTCGCCCACGGTCGTCCCTGATATCTCACGAGATTTGGAGAGAAATCTGCCCGAGGTCATTGAGACCACATGGTATTTGGAGTGAAATCGCCTCCAATGTCCATGACATATCACGAGATTTGGAATGAATTCTCACGCGATGTCCATACGATCTCACGAGATTTGGACTAATCTCGCCTGATGTCCATGATTTCTCACGAGATATAGAGTGAATTCTGCCTCAATATCCTGAGATCTCACGGGATTTGGACGGAAGTCTCCAAGGATTGGATGAGAGCTCAAGAGACTTGGAGGAAATGATCCCCGAATTCCAAAGGATCTCACGAGAGTGAGAGTGGAGTGAAATCTCGCCCTAGGTCCCTTTTATCTCACGAGAGTTGAGTGAAACCTCGCCCGATGTCATTGAGACCTCACGAGATTTGGATGGAAATCTCGCCCAAGTTCGCTGATATCTCACGAGGTTTGTAGTGAAATCTCTCCCAATGTCATTGTGACCTCACGAGATTTGGAGTGAAATCTCGCCCAATGTCCAGGAGATCTCATGAGATTTGGACTGAGGTCTGCACGTTTTGGATGAGATCTCACGAGACTCGGAATAAAATCTCACCCGATGCCCATGGCATCTCATGGGATTTAGATTGAAGTCTCACGCAATAGCCACGAGATCTCACGAGATTTGGACTGAAGTCTCCAAGGTCTGGATGAGATCTCACGAGACTCGGAGGAAAATACCCTGAATTCCAAGAGATCTCACGAGAGTTGGAGTGAAATCTCAACCAAGCTTCCTGATATCTCAAGAGATTTATACTGAAATCTCGCCCGATGTCATTGGGCCCTCGCGAGATTTGGAGTGAAATATCGCGCCAGGTCTCTGATATCTCACGAGATTTGGAGTGAAATCTTGCCCAAGGCCCCTGAGAGCTCAAGAGAATTAGAGGGAAATCTCGCCCCATGTCATGGTGACCTCAAGAGATTTGGAGTGAAATCTCGCCCAATGCCCATGATCTCACGAGATTTGGAGAGAACTCTGACCCGATATCCATGAGATCTCCCGAGATTTGGAGTAAAATCTCTCCTGATGTCATGAGATCGCACGAGATTTAGAGTGCAATTTCCCTCCATGTCCATGAGATCTCACGAGATTTGGACTGAATTCTCCAAGATTCGGATGAGATCTCCGAGACGTGGAGTCAAATCTCGCTCTAACGTCCAAGAATCCTCTTGAGAGTTGGAGTGAAACCTCGCCCAAACTCCCTAACATCTCACGCGGTTTGTAGTGTCATCTCACGCGATGTCATTGAGACCTCACGAGATTTGGATGGAAATCTCGCCCAATGTCCAGGAGATCTCATGAGATTTGGACTGAGGTCTGCACGTTTTGGATGAGATCTCACGAGATTCGGAATCAAATCCCACCCGATGCCCATGCTATCTCGTGGGATTTAGATTGAAGTCTCACGCAATATGCATGAGACCTCACGAGATTTGGACGGAAGGCTCCAAGGTTTGGATGAGCTCTCACGAGACTTGGAGGAAGATAGCCCCGAATTCCAAGAGGTCTCACGCGAGAGTTGGAGTGAAATCTCGCCCAAGGCCCCTTTTCACGCACGAGAGTGGAGTGAAATTACGCCCAATAACATTGAGACCTCACGAGATTGGGATTGATATTTCGCCCAAGTTCGCTGAAATCTGACGAGGTGGGTACTGAAATCTCGCCGAAGTCATTGTGACCTCAGGAGACTTGGAGTGACATGTCACCCGATGTCCATGAGATTTCACGAAATTTGGAGTAAATTCTCGCCTGATGTCCATGAGGTCTCACGAGTTATAGATTGAAATCTCGCTCAATATCCATGAGATCTACCGAGATGCGGATTGAATTCTCCAAGGTTCGGATGAGATCTCCGAGACGTGGAGTCAAATCTCGCTCAACGTCCAAGAGTCCTCTTGAGAGTTGGAGTGAAATCTCGCCCAAACTCCCTGTTATCTCACGAGATTTGTAGTGTCATCTCACGCGATGTCATTGAGACCTCACGAGATTTCGACGGAAATCTCGCCCAGGTCCCTGAATATTACGAGATATGTAGTGAAATCTCGCCCGAAGTCATTGTGACCTCAGGAGTTGGGAGTGAAATCTCGCCCAATGTCCATGAGATCTCACGAGATGTGGAGTGAAATCTCGCCCGATATCGATGAGATCACACGAGATTTAGATGGGAAGCTCGCTCATATCCACGAGAACGCACGACGTTGGCCTTGAGGTCTCCAAGGTTTGGGTGAGATTTCACGGGATGCGAGTAAACTCTCGCCCAAAGACCATGAGACCTCACGAGATTGGGAGTGAAATCTCGCCCAAGGTCCCTGATATCTCAAGAGGTTTGGACTGAATCTCCCCCGATGTCATTGACAGCTCACGATGAACGGATAGGAATCTCGCCCAAGGTTGCTGCTATCTCACGAGATCTGTAGTGAAATCTCACCCAAACTCATTGGGACCTCAGGAGATTCGGAGTGAAATCTCCGTCGATGTCCATGCGATCTCAGGAGATTTGGTGTCAAATCTCGCCCGATGTCCATGAGAACTCACGACACATAGACTGAAACCTCGCCCAGGGTCCCTGAAAACTGACGAGATTCGGAGTGAAATCTGCCCGAGGTGATTGAGACCTCACGAGATTTGGAGTGAACTCTCCCCCGATATTCGTGAGTACTCACGAGATTTGGAGTCATCTCGCCTGAAGTCCCTGAGATCTCACAAGATAGAGATTGAATTCTCGCTCCATATCCTGAGATCTCACGAGTTTTGGCCTGAGGTCTCCAAGCATTGGATGAGATCTCACCAGCCTTGGAGTGAAATATCCGCGAGTTCCCAGAAATCTCACGAGAGTTGGAGTGAAATGTCGCCCTAGGTCCCTTTTCTCTCACGAGAGTTTAGTGAACTGTCGCCCAATGTCATTGGGACGTCCCGATATTTGGATTGAAATCTCGCCCGAGGTCGCTGATATCTCAGGAGATTCGTAGGGAAATCTCGCCCAATGTGATTGTGACCTCAGGAGATTTGGGGTGAAATCTCGCCCAATGTCCATGAGATCTCATGAGATTTAGATTAAATCTCCCTCAATATCTATGAGGCCTCGCGAGATTGGCACGGACGTCTCCAAGGTTGGATGAGATCTCACAAGACTTGGAGTAAACTCTCGCCCAAAGAACAAGAGACCTCAGCAGAGTTGGAGTGAAATCTCGCACAAGTTCCCCGATATCTCACAAGATGTGTAATGAAATCTCGCCCAATGTCGTCGAGACCTCATGAGATTTGGACTGAAATCTCGACCAGGGTCCCTGATATCTCACGAGATTTGTGGAAATCTCGCCTGATGTCATTGGAACCTCCGTAGATTTGGAGTGCAGTCTCGCCCATTGTCCATGAGATCTCACGAGATTTAGATTGAACCGTCACGCAATATCCATGAGATCTCAGGAGAAGGGCACTGACCTCTCCAAAGTTTGGGTGAGATCTCATGGGCCCTGGAGGAAAATCTCGCCCAAAGTCCAAGAGATCTCGAGGGATTTGGAGAGAAATCTCACCCAAAGCCCATGACATCTCATGAGATTGAGAGGGAATTCTCGCCCGATGTCCATGACACCTCACGGGATTTGCAGTAAAGTCTCGCCCAATGACCATGAGATATCGCGAAATTGAGAGTGAAATCTCACCTCTTTTCCATGAGATCTCAAGACATTTGGCCTGAGGTCTCCACATTTGGAAGAGAGCACACGAGATTTGGATAAAAATCTCAGCTGAATCCCAAGAGATCTCACACGATTTGGAGTGAAATCTCGCCCAAGGTCCCTGATGCCTCAAGACATTTGTAGTGAAATCTCGCCCGATGTCATTGTGACCTCAGGATATTCGGAGGGAAACCTCACCCGAATGTCCCTGAGATCAGACGAGATATTGAGTAAAATCTCACCCGATGCCCATCAGTCCCACGATATTTAGATTGAAGTCTCGCTCAATAGCCATGAGATCTCAGGAGATTGGCACTGACGTCGCCAAGGTTTGGAGGAGATCTCACAAGACTGGGAGTAAAATCTCGCCCCAATTCAAGAGTTCTCACGAGAGCTGCAGTGAAATCTCGCCCAAGGTCCCTGGGATCTCACGAGATTTGTCGTGAAATCTCGCCCGATCTCATTGTGACCTCAGGAGGAATGGAGTGAAACCTCGCCTAAAATCCATGAGATGTCATGAGATTTGGAGTGAAATCTGAACCGATGCCCATGAGATCTCAGGAGCCTTGGTGGCAAATCTCGCCCGATGTCCATGAGATCTCACGAGATTTAGATTGAAAGCTCGCCCACGGTCGTCCCTGATATCTCACGAGATTTGGAGAGAAATCTGCCCGAGGTCATTGAGACCACATGGTATTTGGAGTGAAATCGCCTCCAATGTCCATGACATATCACGAGATTTGGAATGAATTCTCACGCGATGTCCATACGATCTCACGAGATTTGGACTAATCTCGCCTGATGTCCATGATTTCTCACGAGATATAGAGTGAATTCTGCCTCAATATCCTGAGATCTCACGGGATTTGGACGGAAGTCTCCAAGGATTGGATGAGAGCTCAAGAGACTTGGAGGAAATGATCCCCGAATTCCAAAGGATCTCACGAGAGTGAGAGTGGAGTGAAATCTCGCCCTAGGTCCCTTTTATCTCACGAGAGTTGAGTGAAACCTCGCCCGATGTCATTGAGACCTCACGAGATTTGGATGGAAATCTCGCCCAAGTTCGCTGATATCTCACGAGGTTTGTAGTGAAATCTCTCCCAATGTCATTGTGACCTCACGAGATTTGGAGTGAAATCTCGCCCAATGTCCAGGAGATCTCATGAGATTTGGACTGAGGTCTGCACGTTTTGGATGAGATCTCACGAGACTCGGAATAAAATCTCACCCGATGCCCATGGCATCTCATGGGATTTAGATTGAAGTCTCACGCAATAGCCACGAGATCTCACGAGATTTGGACTGAAGTCTCCAAGGTCTGGATGAGATCTCACGAGACTCGGAGGAAAATACCCTGAATTCCAAGAGATCTCACGAGAGTTGGAGTGAAATCTCAACCAAGCTTCCTGATATCTCAAGAGATTTATACTGAAATCTCGCCCGATGTCATTGGGCCCTCGCGAGATTTGGAGTGAAATATCGCGCCAGGTCTCTGATATCTCACGAGATTTGGAGTGAAATCTTGCCCAAGGCCCCTGAGAGCTCAAGAGAATTAGAGGGAAATCTCGCCCCATGTCATGGTGACCTCAAGAGATTTGGAGTGAAATCTCGCCCAATGCCCATGATCTCACGAGATTTGGAGAGAACTCTGACCCGATATCCATGAGATCTCCCGAGATTTGGAGTAAAATCTCTCCTGATGTCATGAGATCGCACGAGATTTAGAGTGCAATTTCCCTCCATGTCCATGAGATCTCACGAGATTTGGACTGAATTCTCCAAGATTCGGATGAGATCTCCGAGACGTGGAGTCAAATCTCGCTCTAACGTCCAAGAATCCTCTTGAGAGTTGGAGTGAAACCTCGCCCAAACTCCCTAACATCTCACGCGGTTTGTAGTGTCATCTCACGCGATGTCATTGAGACCTCACGAGATTTGGATGGAAATCTCGCCCAATGTCCAGGAGATCTCATGAGATTTGGACTGAGGTCTGCACGTTTTGGATGAGATCTCACGAGATTCGGAATCAAATCCCACCCGATGCCCATGCTATCTCGTGGGATTTAGATTGAAGTCTCACGCAATATGCATGAGACCTCACGAGATTTGGACGGAAGGCTCCAAGGTTTGGATGAGCTCTCACGAGACTTGGAGGAAGATAGCCCCGAATTCCAAGAGGTCTCACGCGAGAGTTGGAGTGAAATCTCGCCCAAGGCCCCTTTTCACGCACGAGAGTGGAGTGAAATTACGCCCGATAACATTGAGACCTCACGAGATTGGGATTGATATTTCGCCCAAGTTCGCTGAAATCTGACGAGGTGGGTACTGAAATCTCGCCGAAGTCATTGTGACCTCAGGAGACTTGGAGTGACATGTCACCCGATGTCCATGAGATTTCACGAAATTTGGAGTAAATTCTCGCCTGATGTCCATGAGGTCTCACGAGTTATAGATTGAAATCTCGCTCAATATCCATGAGATCTACCGAGATGCGGATTGAATTCTCCAAGGTTCGGATGAGATCTCCGAGACGTGGAGTCAAATCTCGCTCAACGTCCAAGAGTCCTCTTGAGAGTTGGAGTGAAATCTCGCCCAAACTCCCTGTTATCTCACGAGATTTGTAGTGTCATCTCACGCGATGTCATTGAGACCTCACGAGATTTCGACGGAAATCTCGCCCAGGTCCCTGAATATTACGAGATATGTAGTGAAATCTCGCCCGAAGTCATTGTGACCTCAGGAGTTGGGAGTGAAATCTCGCCCAATGTCCATGAGATCTCACGAGATGTGGAGTGAAATCTCGCCCGATATCGATGAGATCACACGAGATTTAGATGGGAAGCTCGCTCATATCCACGAGAACGCACGACGTTGGCCTTGAGGTCTCCAAGGTTTGGGTGAGATTTCACGGGATGCGAGTAAACTCTCGCCCAAAGACCATGAGACCTCACGAGATTGGGAGTGAAATCTCGCCCAAGGTCCCTGATATCTCAAGAGGTTTGGACTGAATCTCCCCCGATGTCATTGACAGCTCACGATGAACGGATAGGAATCTCGCCCAAGGTTGCTGCTATCTCACGAGATCTGTAGTGAAATCTCACCCAAACTCATTGGGACCTCAGGAGATTCGGAGTGAAATCTCCGTCGATGTCCATGCGATCTCAGGAGATTTGGTGTCAAATCTCGCCCGATGTCCATGAGAACTCACGACACATAGACTGAAACCTCGCCCAGGGTCCCTGAAAACTGACGAGATTCGGAGTGAAATCTGCCCGAGGTGATTGAGACCTCACGAGATTTGGAGTGAACTCTCCCCCGATATTCGTGAGTACTCACGAGATTTGGAGTCATCTCGCCTGAAGTCCCTGAGATCTCACAAGATAGAGATTGAATTCTCGCTCCATATCCTGAGATCTCACGAGTTTTGGCCTGAGGTCTCCAAGCATTGGATGAGATCTCACCAGCCTTGGAGTGAAATATCCGCGAGTTCCCAGAAATCTCACGAGAGTTGGAGTGAAATGTCGCCCTAGGTCCCTTTTCTCTCACGAGAGTTTAGTGAACTGTCGCCCAATGTCATTGGGACGTCCCGATATTTGGATTGAAATCTCGCCCGAGGTCGCTGATATCTCAGGAGATTCGTAGGGAAATCTCGCCCAATGTGATTGTGACCTCAGGAGATTTGGGGTGAAATCTCGCCCAATGTCCATGAGATCTCATGAGATTTAGATTAAATCTCCCTCAATATCTATGAGGCCTCGCGAGATTGGCACGGACGTCTCCAAGGTTGGATGAGATCTCACAAGACTTGGAGTAAACTCTCGCCCAAAGAACAAGAGACCTCAGCAGAGTTGGAGTGAAATCTCGCACAAGTTCCCCGATATCTCACAAGATGTGTAATGAAATCTCGCCCAATGTCGTCGAGACCTCATGAGATTTGGACTGAAATCTCGACCAGGGTCCCTGATATCTCACGAGATTTGTGGAAATCTCGCCTGATGTCATTGGAACCTCCGTAGATTTGGAGTGCAGTCTCGCCCATTGTCCATGAGATCTCACGAGATTTAGATTGAACCGTCACGCAATATCCATGAGATCTCAGGAGAAGGGCACTGACCTCTCCAAAGTTTGGGTGAGATCTCATGGGCCCTGGAGGAAAATCTCGCCCAAAGTCCAAGAGATCTCGAGGGATTTGGAGAGAAATCTCACCCAAAGCCCATGACATCTCATGAGATTGAGAGGGAATTCTCGCCCGATGTCCATGACACCTCACGGGATTTGCAGTAAAGTCTCGCCCAATGACCATGAGATATCGCGAAATTGAGAGTGAAATCTCACCTCTTTTCCATGAGATCTCAAGACATTTGGCCTGAGGTCTCCACATTTGGAAGAGAGCACACGAGATTTGGATAAAAATCTCAGCTGAATCCCAAGAGATCTCACACGATTTGGAGTGAAATCTCGCCCAAGGTCCCTGATGCCTCAAGACATTTGTAGTGAAATCTCGCCCGATGTCATTGTGACCTCAGGATATTCGGAGGGAAACCTCACCCGAATGTCCCTGAGATCAGACGAGATATTGAGTAAAATCTCACCCGATGCCCATCAGTCCCACGATATTTAGATTGAAGTCTCGCTCAATAGCCATGAGATCTCAGGAGATTGGCACTGACGTCGCCAAGGTTTGGAGGAGATCTCACAAGACTGGGAGTAAAATCTCGCCCCAATTCAAGAGTTCTCACGAGAGCTGCAGTGAAATCTCGCCCAAGGTCCCTGGGATCTCACGAGATTTGTCGTGAAATCTCGCCCGATCTCATTGTGACCTCAGGAGGAATGGAGTGAAACCTCGCCTAAAATCCATGAGATGTCATGAGATTTGGAGTGAAATCTGAACCGATGCCCATGAGATCTCAGGAGCCTTGGTGGCAAATCTCGCCCGATGTCCATGAGATCTCACGAGATTTAGATTGAAAGCTCGCCCACGGTCGTCCCTGATATCTCACGAGATTTGGAGAGAAATCTGCCCGAGGTCATTGAGACCACATGGTATTTGGAGTGAAATCGCCTCCAATGTCCATGACATATCACGAGATTTGGAATGAATTCTCACGCGATGTCCATACGATCTCACGAGATTTGGACTAATCTCGCCTGATGTCCATGATTTCTCACGAGATATAGAGTGAATTCTGCCTCAATATCCTGAGATCTCACGGGATTTGGACGGAAGTCTCCAAGGATTGGATGAGAGCTCAAGAGACTTGGAGGAAATGATCCCCGAATTCCAAAGGATCTCACGAGAGTGAGAGTGGAGTGAAATCTCGCCCTAGGTCCCTTTTATCTCACGAGAGTTGAGTGAAACCTCGCCCGATGTCATTGAGACCTCACGAGATTTGGATGGAAATCTCGCCCAAGTTCGCTGATATCTCACGAGGTTTGTAGTGAAATCTCTCCCAATGTCATTGTGACCTCACGAGATTTGGAGTGAAATCTCGCCCAATGTCCAGGAGATCTCATGAGATTTGGACTGAGGTCTGCACGTTTTGGATGAGATCTCACGAGACTCGGAATAAAATCTCACCCGATGCCCATGGCATCTCATGGGATTTAGATTGAAGTCTCACGCAATAGCCACGAGATCTCACGAGATTTGGACTGAAGTCTCCAAGGTCTGGATGAGATCTCACGAGACTCGGAGGAAAATACCCTGAATTCCAAGAGATCTCACGAGAGTTGGAGTGAAATCTCAACCAAGCTTCCTGATATCTCAAGAGATTTATACTGAAATCTCGCCCGATGTCATTGGGCCCTCGCGAGATTTGGAGTGAAATATCGCGCCAGGTCTCTGATATCTCACGAGATTTGGAGTGAAATCTTGCCCAAGGCCCCTGAGAGCTCAAGAGAATTAGAGGGAAATCTCGCCCCATGTCATTGTGACCTCAAGAGATTTGGAGTGAAATCTCGCCCAATGCCCATGATCTCACGAGATTTGGAGAGAACTCTGACCCGATATCCATGAGATCTCCCGAGATTTGGAGTAAAATCTCTCCTGATGTCATGAGATCGCACGAGATTTAGAGTGCAATTTCCCTCCATGTCCATGAGATCTCACGAGATTTGGACTGAATTCTCCAAGATTCGGATGAGATCTCCGAGACGTGGAGTCAAATCTCGCTCAACGTCCAAGAATCCTCTTGAGAGTTGGAGTGAAACCTCGCCCAAACTCCCTAACATCTCACGCGGTTTGTAGTGTCATCTCACGCGATGTCATTGAGACCTCACGAGATTTGGATGGAAATCTCGCCCAATGTCCAGGAGATCTCATGAGATTTGGACTGAGGTCTGCACGTTTTGGATGAGATCTCACGAGATTCGGAATCAAATCCCACCCGATGCCCATGCTATCTCGTGGGATTTAGATTGAAGTCTCACGCAATATGCATGAGACCTCACGAGATTTGGACGGAAGGCTCCAAGGTTTGGATGAGCTCTCACGAGACTTGGAGGAAGATAGCCCCGAATTCCAAGAGGTCTCACGCGAGAGTTGGAGTGAAATCTCGCCCAAGGCCCCTTTTCACGCACGAGAGTGGAGTGAAATTACGCCCGATAACATTGAGACCTCACGAGATTGGGATTGATATTTCGCCCAAGTTCGCTGAAATCTGACGAGGTGGGTACTGAAATCTCGCCGAAGTCATTGTGACCTCAGGAGACTTGGAGTGACATGTCACCCGATGTCCATGAGATTTCACGAAATTTGGAGTAAATTCTCGCCTGATGTCCATGAGGTCTCACGAGTTATAGATTGAAATCTCGCTCAATATCCATGAGATCTACCGAGATGCGGATTGAATTCTCCAAGGTTCGGATGAGATCTCCGAGACGTGGAGTCAAATCTCGCTCAACGTCCAAGAGTCCTCTTGAGAGTTGGAGTGAAATCTCGCCCAAACTCCCTGTTATCTCACGAGATTTGTAGTGTCATCTCACGCGATGTCATTGAGACCTCACGAGATTTCGACGGAAATCTCGCCCAGGTCCCTGAATATTACGAGATATGTAGTGAAATCTCGCCCGAAGTCATTGTGACCTCAGGAGTTGGGAGTGAAATCTCGCCCAATGTCCATGAGATCTCACGAGATGTGGAGTGAAATCTCGCCCGATATCGATGAGATCACACGAGATTTAGATGGGAAGCTCGCTCATATCCACGAGAACGCACGACGTTGGCCTTGAGGTCTCCAAGGTTTGGGTGAGATTTCACGGGATGCGAGTAAACTCTCGCCCAAAGACCATGAGACCTCACGAGATTGGGAGTGAAATCTCGCCCAAGGTCCCTGATATCTCAAGAGGTTTGGACTGAATCTCCCCCGATGTCATTGACAGCTCACGATGAACGGATAGGAATCTCGCCCAAGGTTGCTGCTATCTCACGAGATCTGTAGTGAAATCTCACCCAAACTCATTGGGACCTCAGGAGATTCGGAGTGAAATCTCCGTCGATGTCCATGCGATCTCAGGAGATTTGGTGTCAAATCTCGCCCGATGTCCATGAGAACTCACGACACATAGACTGAAACCTCGCCCAGGGTCCCTGAAAACTGACGAGATTC
This sequence comes from Eumetopias jubatus, assembly GCF_037043125.1. Lineage (NCBI taxonomy): Eukaryota > Metazoa > Chordata > Mammalia > Carnivora > Otariidae > Eumetopias > Eumetopias jubatus. Next base: position 291,790 of record NW_028274968.1, read on the forward strand.
GGAGTGAAATCTGCCCGAGGTGATTGAGACCTCACGAGATTTGGAGTGAACTCTCCCCCGATATTCGTGAGTACTCACGAGATTTGGAGTCATCTCGCCTGAAGTCCCTGAGATCTCACAAGATAGAGATTGAATTCTCGCTCCATATCCTGAGATCTCACGAGTTTTGGCCTGAGGTCTCCAAGCATTGGATGAGATCTCACCAGCCTTGGAGTGAAATATCCGCGAGTTCCCAGAAATCTCACGAGAGTTGGAGTGAAATGTCGCCCTAGGTCCCTTTTCTCTCACGAGAGTTTAGTGAACTGTCGCCCAATGTCATTGGGACGTCCCGATATTTGGATTGAAATCTCGCCCGAGGTCGCTGATATCTCAGGAGATTCGTAGGGAAATCTCGCCCAATGTGATTGTGACCTCAGGAGATTTGGGGTGAAATCTCGCCCAATGTCCATGAGATCTCATGAGATTTAGATTAAATCTCCCTCAATATCTATGAGGCCTCGCGAGATTGGCACGGACGTCTCCAAGGTTGGATGAGATCTCACAAGACTTGGAGTAAACTCTCGCCCAAAGAACAAGAGACCTCAGCAGAGTTGGAGTGAAATCTCGCACAAGTTCCCCGATATCTCACAAGATGTGTAATGAAATCTCGCCCAATGTCGTCGAGACCTCATGAGATTTGGACTGAAATCTCGACCAGGGTCCCTGATATCTCACGAGATTTGTGGAAATCTCGCCTGATGTCATTGGAACCTCCGTAGATTTGGAGTGCAGTCTCGCCCATTGTCCATGAGATCTCACGAGATTTAGATTGAACCGTCACGCAATATCCATGAGATCTCAGGAGAAGGGCACTGACCTCTCCAAAGTTTGGGTGAGATCTCATGGGCCCTGGAGGAAAATCTCGCCCAAAGTCCAAGAGATCTCGAGGGATTTGGAGAGAAATCTCACCCAAAGCCCATGACATCTCATGAGATTGAGAGGGAATTCTCGCCCGATGTCCATGACACCTCACGGGATTTGCAGTAAAATCTCGCCCAATGACCATGAGATATCGCGAAATTGAGAGTGAAATCTCACCTCTTTTCCATGAGATCTCAAGACATTT